>NC_090646.1:106398368-106670868 GCF_040937935.1 Hyperolius riggenbachi | reverse complement strand
TATAGGAACAAGGGAGCATTTATCGTGCTCCACGGACAAAAATAAACGACATACCTACGTACACCACGCACTAGTGACTCATAACTGAAGAATCAGAAGAATACCAGTGCCCAACTACATTGCAGCATACTAGATGTACACAGTAGCTTTAAGAGATGAATAGTTTTTAGAAAAGTATATGATTTTTTCAAAAAATACAAAACAAAACACACATTTAATTATTGTTTTCAGTCAAGAACACATGAGATGCTTCAATTCAAGTTCAAATTTGTGGCATGAAATCTTGCAGGAATTGGCCTTGCCTCGCTGCCCAGTGACGTCACACAACCATACGTCACGTGCGGTATGAATGCAGAAATACGGCATGGACACTCAGCGTGGATGGCGGGCAGGTAAAGTATAACTGCGGAGGCAAAGGTGTGTGTGTGGGGGGGGGGGGGTATAAAACATTAGGGTGGAAAGCAGCCGGGGGTACCTTTGCACTCATCTTTCGCGATTATCGCATTTGCCGCACACCCAATCGACCATGTCGACATAAGACTTTCCAACATGTCTGATCGATACATGTGACCAATTTAATCCAAAATTGGTTGAATTGCTGATCAGGCATGCTCTTGGCGGCATTTTCATAAGCTTCAATAATAATTACTCAATCTGATGGCCAATTGGCCGCCAAGTCTACAAATGTATGGCCGCCTTTACTTTATATTCAAAGGTTATAGTCAGAAGGACTGCACCGGAACAAGTACGCAGATCACGTGTTTTGCCTTTGCGGGCTTCATGTTTGCTCCAGGTCAGTGAGTCAGAAAGTGCTGGAGCCAGACGCAGCCAGACCACTAGGCCAGTAATAGAAGTTTCCCTCACGATGGGTCTCTGGTTACACTTACAGAGCGTACCTGAAGATAATTAACAATAACACATTTCCATGTTGAAACTATACTGCCCAGAGCTGACAGATGTAATTAAAATAACCCAACCATGGATTCAAACTACATTTCTGTCAAAGCAGCAAATATTAACTATAACGAAAGAAAAAAAACAGATTTATTTCAGTAAGTGTTTTTATTTACTAATGTAGTAATTATTCATTAGATTGGTATGTTTCAATCCCTTGAAAATGAAATAACAGAGCCTTATCAATCTATGCCAAGCACTGATGTGGGTCAGAAAGTCCAAAGCAGGCTGTATGTATGTTGGACTGGTGTGGCTCTGTAAAATGTATTCGCTGTAGGCTTACTATACATCAGCAGTTTTGGATGTGCAGCCTTGCTTTCAATGGCATAAACAGATGATTTGCATAATCAGGAGTGATGCATCATGGGAAACCACAGTTGCTCACATACAGCTGAATGATCTAAATCATATGTTTTCAGAAGGCAAAATTACATTTAATAGAGGGTTTGTTGGTCTCTTTAAGCCCTTGATACTGTTCTAGTGGTTCTGAGTTATCTGGATATTCCTTGAGAAGAAATAGCTACAGATGCTTGTCCTATAACTGCAGATTGAGCAGAGTGAGTGTATGCCTTCCTGGTGGTGGGCCAACCCAATCGATAACATATTTTTAAATATCTGTTTAGCAATTTGTAGAGTCCTTTTACAAGTACAAAAGCTGATATTTCTATGCACTGTAATTGTCTTAAGTGAAAATAAACTGATGAGAGAAACAAATGTACATATCCTCCTACTCCTACAAATGACTTTTAGATATACCATGGTTTTGTTATGTTCAAAAACTTAAAAATGTAGATATATTGTTTTGTCTCAGCTCAATGACACATTCTGTCCTGTGTCTCTGAGAGCTAAAATACATGAGCTACTGACCTTTTTTCTATCTACCCCCTGCTCTCAGAAGCCCAGTTCTCTGCCAGGAAAGGGTTTTAAGGCTGTAATTCCGTATCAGGGACAATATAGTCCAACTTGGTCCCAACTGGAGAGAAGCTGACAGTTGCATAGCTGAATGTTAACTCTTTCATGCAGAAAAAGAAGAAAAGGAACACTGTATATTTATTTGTTTGCTTGCCACTGTACCAGAGGCCTATCTAGAGATTATGAGGCCCCATAGCAGAATTTAGACGGGTCCATCAAACCTAAGCAGTCATGAGAAATGCCAACCTGCCCCTACCCTATGGGATATGAGTTGCCTAGGCAATGTTCATTCCTATGCAATGTACACTGCAAACAGTCTATGGGCACTGAGATAATAACAAAGTGAGGAGAAACACAAGAGAATGAATAGTTAGTACATCATTTACCACTTGGGTCCGCTATGCTCCAGGTCCACGTAGCAGTTGCTATGGCTACACCCCTGCACTGTACATACACATATCTATCTCATCACGTCACATGTCATTTGAAACAATTTTTTTCAATGGCCCTGAAAAAACATTACAAGAGCATATTTCAGTGACTTACTCGCTGAAATGTACTTACTTTTCACCTTAACCACTTGAGGACCCACCCTTTACCCCCCCTTAAGGACCAGCGCTAGTTTGATTGATCTGTGCTGGGTGGGCTCTGCAGCCCCCAGCACAGATCAGGGTGCAGGCAGGGAGATCAGATTGCCCCCCTTTTTTCCCCCCTATGGGGATGATGTGCTGGGGGGGTCTGATCTCTGCTGCCTGCGAGTGGCTGGCGGGGGGGGCACCTCAAAGCCCCCCTCCGCGGCGAAATGCTCCCCCTCCCTCTCCTACCTGGCCCCCTTTGGTAAGCCGGGCTGCACAGGACGCTATCCGTCCTGTGCAGCCAGTGACAGGCTGTCTCCTGTCACATGGCGGCGATCCCCGGCCGCTGATTGGCCGGGGATCGCCGATCTGCCTTACGGCGCTGCTGCGCAGCAGCGCCGTACAAATGTAAACAAAGCGGATTATTTCCGCTTGTGTTTACATCTAGCCTGCGAGCCGCCATCGGCGGCCCGCAGGCTATTCACGGAGCCCCCCGCCGTGATTTGACAGGAAGCAGCCGCTCGTACGAGCGGCTGCTTCCTGATTAATTAGGCTGCAGCTGGCGACGCAGTACTGCGTCGCTGGTCCTGCAGCTGCCACTTTGCCGACGCACGTTATGAGTGTGCGGTCGGCAAGTGGTTAAAAGCAAAGTCCAAGGTTGGTTAGCACACCAATTTGTATAGACTGCACTTTCTGATGTAGGGGACCCTCCGTGGCCCCAAAACAATTGTCAATTTATGTGTTGACTTATAATGTGAAGAATAAAATATTTCAGAACCTACAAATTGGTGTGCTAGTCAACCTTGGACTTTGCTGTTATGAATTGGGTGTGGCTTGACACCCAGGTTATGCACCCATCTAAAACGTTTGGTAAGGTGTGTGCCACTCCAGACTTACTACTCTGTTACTCTTCACCTTAATACATTTTGCTGTTCATCTTGTCACTACCTCCGATAAAACGGAGGGAATTGATAAAGCACCTTGTAGAACACAAAGAGGTGTTTAGTTAAAGCTACCTTAATGTTTTTTCTTCTCTTTGATTATATCTGTGATCGTATCCATTTTTCATAATCTGCTCAGTTTCTATTTGCCAAGTTTATGACAGGTTTATTTTACACATCAAATCCCTTGGACAACCTTAAAAGAATGTGTTTCACAGCTCTCGAAAGCGCACTGTCTCCAGGCTTTCTGCAGTCATGCAACTGTCATCTTTCGTAGGTACCAGAACAAAGACCACCGGCTGCCTGTAGCTAGGAGCAGTGTTCCTTTATGACCAATCATAGGACAAAATCGCAGAAATCTCGCTAACAGAAAAAATGCCTTCAAAGTCATAATTTCACAGATACTGGAGCTGACATGTCTGAATGTTTGGCAATTTCAGTGGCATTAAACACTACATCTATCTTGATCGGCAGTCACCCTTCGCATTAACACCTGCACACAGCTCCCGTCCCGTTTGGCTTTCGACGTTGGAGAACACAGGTGTTAACAATTTAAGAACAGCTATGTGGGCCTGTTTGTGGCAATGCCTTATTGTGTTTGATATCTAGCTTGATTGTTCCATGAGCAGAGGTCTGTTCCGATTTCAACTTAGTTTACTGGAGACATTTACAACTGTCACACTTTTTTTTATTTCAAGCATGATGTCAAAGATACCACTTAGGCAGAGGAATTCGGCGCATAGATCTTGTTAGCGAGTGATTGCACTGTTATTTATTCAAAATAGCCTTTTGTTTGCGTAAAGCCTGAGTGGTTGTTTAAAACAATTAGATGTTGCCTAAATCTGGTGGTTCTCAAATTGGGATATGGTGTCCCTTGGGGTACCCCGATGCCTGTCAGAAGCTACTTCAGAAGTTGCTTCCAGATGAAAAGATTGTAATAATAATAATCCTAACATTTGACTTCTTATATAGGTTTCAAAGTCAGTGAACTAGCGAGGAGTGCTTTTATCTAATACCATTTCCTATATGTGAAGCAGAACCATCTTCATGCTTATCAGAAATGGTTGTTGAATTTGTTTCTGGAATCCAGGATTCCATTCCCACCCATGTCATGCCATTGCTTTTTCTTTTCTACCTTCTGTCCTGTGTCACCCACCGCGCAGTGTTCACCCATCTTTGAGACTTTCCGCTCTTCTATTAGTGGTATACACATCGCTGGCGTGGCACGTGCGTGACGTCACAAACGCGCCATGTGCTAAACGGAAGAGTGGGGGATTCCCAAGACAGATGGGCATCGCACGGTGCGCAACAGGACAGGTAATGTATAAATGCACACACAGGGGGTACATTTATACACTAGGGGGGCAATGGCGAGGCAGCAGATGTGGCAGACTCAGGTGAATCCCGAAAGATTGGCCTGTGGTGTATGGGTAGTCAACAGATCTCTCTTTAATCAGATTCAATCAAAGAGAGATTTGTCTCTTGGTTGAATCTGCCCATCATCGCTAGATATATGGCTATCTTAAAGTGGATCTGAATTCTTGCACAGGACAGAAGAAAAACACCGGGAATTGCACTCTGTATGTATTTAGAGAGTTTATCCAGTCTAATTCCACATCATTTGTGTCTAATCACAAGTTGTAATTTGATCTCTCCCATGTCACATGACTGCCATGGCAGAGATGGC
This sequence comes from Hyperolius riggenbachi, assembly GCF_040937935.1. Classification (NCBI taxonomy): domain Eukaryota; kingdom Metazoa; phylum Chordata; class Amphibia; order Anura; family Hyperoliidae; genus Hyperolius; species Hyperolius riggenbachi. The sequence continues at coordinate 106,665,799 of NC_090646.1, read as the reverse complement.
AGATAGGCTCATTTGAAAGCATAGGCTGTTAACAATATGTCTACTTCCGTGAATCAGGAAGTAGAAACAGTGCACGCTTATTTTAGGATTTGGTTATTATGCTGTTGTGTATCATTTAGAGCAGAGAGGATGTTCTGAGTTACATTGGAAATGTTTTTTAAAAGTTGAAGATAAACTGAACTAAGTGTATGGTTCAACTTTTAAAGCCATTATTTTCAGTACACGTATACAGAACATGTTGAATGAACAGATACAGTAAAAAAAAAAGTACATTTTCACAGATAAATATAATATGAAGCTTAGAAATAGATAGAGTATACCAGAGCTTGAGGATGACCCTAAAGGCGATACCTCGGTCAGAACAATAGACAATCATTGCTATGATCTTTTCTGGACAGGTTTTCATTACATTGAATAATGTAGGTCTTAGAAAAACCAGCTATTAAGTGCAATTATGTAAATAACCCCCTCTTCTTAAGTTGTGTAAAGGCAGCTGCAAAATGTGCTAAAAAGAAAAAAAAAAGAACAATCTATGTTCTCTGCTGCTTCGCAACTATTTACAAAATGTGTTTACAGATCCCAGAAATGCTCGGGGCAAACATTTCAGCGGAATACCCAAAAAGAATGATTACAATTAAATGAGCGTCTGAACGAAATTGCAGTTCAGTAAAAGAGCTCTTATCAGTGGGTCATCATTAGATGTTCAAAAACTAACACCTTAAGTTAATTGTTTGAATTTACAACAGTAGCATAAATTTACACCTGCCCGATCTGACCTGCTGGGTGGCATAGCAGGGCTGATTTATTTCAATTGGTTACATTATAGGGTGTTTGGTGGTGGACTGACTCACGGAAGACAACCTGTAATTTTAATACAAAGGCATTTGCTAACCTTTCAGCACAATTGCTTAGTTTAAAATAAAGTACAGTGATTGAAAAAGTGAAAAGACCAATAAACCATTTTTCACCAGAAACGTTTGAGTCCTGAAAACGCATAAGAACAAAAAAAAAAAGTTTGTACTTGGAATACACAGCCGCAAAGGTGTCTGTTGTGACCATATTCATCTTGAAGCACCCTGCCATTACTTTAGATCTCGGCTTGGCCACTCCCGAGCCCAGTGCATTTTCCTAAAAATACTTATTTCAAAATAACACTTAGAAGAAATATTCCTGTACAGACATTGTTTGTTCTTACTTAATTTGGCCACTAGAGGCTGATATTCCACATACAAACATTTCTCATTTAGCACAAGCAGGAATACATCCACTGCACATGAAACAGTGACCTCTAGTGATCAGAAAGAGAGGAACTGATTACACATCAATATAGTTTAAAGCAACTGAAGGTCCCAGCAAAGGAACAGCAAAGCTGCTCCTCAGCGGTACTGGGGCATAATACAATTGTAATTATAAACCACATGCCCAGTAGAAGTGTGCAATGGTTTTTCTATGCGTACATTAGGTAAGTACAAACGTGTGTGCTAGAAGTCCAGCTTCAAGCTAGGTAAAGTAGCATAACACATGATTAGCATTCTGTTCTCACAACCACACAGCTGCAGGTCAGTAGAGGCTTATCAGAGATCTGTATCAGGTGGAAAGGTGGTTCTGGTTCTTGTGCTATACACTTGCACCATGATGGCATGTAACCACGGGATCTCTTATGTTCTGACCTTCACTTGTGCCACCTGCTTACAAGAAGGAAACCAAAACAGTATCCAAGTAAAGGACAACATCCAGTTTCCTTGGCTGAATATAAGTATTCAGTGTGCTATATTCATAGGCTGTTGACATATTGAATGTCTACAGCGTGTACAATGGCCTGATCCTCCCGTCTTCCAAACTGGTGGATTTTCTCAGCCAAGCACATGCTGACTTTACTGTCCACTTCCTACCCAGCAGCTTTGTTGAGCACCATGCCGCTGGTCCTCTTCCCCCATCTATAGCAATGGAACACTGTGAGCTACCAATACATCAGTACAGAGCTCACTCCCAAACTGTTGCCCGAATGATTGTGCCCCAGTCCTTGTGGGAGACATTAATTGTGTGTATGTGCCTAACTTAATTCGCTTTTTTCCTGAGTATTCTCACATCAGATGTCTTCACAGCTTATCAGTAAACATATCTCTTCACACACTAAAAAGCAAAAAAAAAACAAAAAACATTCCTTATTTACCTTTTAGCACCTTTTGACTTACTAGATGCTACTTATTGAACAGATAAGATGAGAAAATATCTCCTGTCGTAAAACTCAAGACTTAATAGGGTCTGTGTGTCTTATGATCTTGTTGGACATCTGGATCTTCTTATATTAGACCACCAACGGCCCTGGTTTCTGTGATCTTTCAGCGTTAAGCGTAATAATTCTTTAAGGTTTAATTAAAATAGAATGCAGCCAGTCTGCCCAAAACGATTATTTCTATGAGTACATCATGTTGGGCGAAATCACCAAGAGATGGAAATTCCCCAGGACACTGCCAATCAAATATTCTCTGTCATCCGAAAAATGGTTCCCAACCTGAGGTTCCCTGGGTGGACCTCCACACATGAAAATAGGTCACTTAATGACTACTGAGCAACAAGAGAATGGAAAAAGGATTATGTTTCACCTTTGAGTGGAAAGTTTAATTTAGCACATTTGTGTGTATATGTTTTTTTTTATTAAAAAAAAGCCTGTTTCCACTTACAAATAGAACTTCTAAATTTTCCAGTCTATAAATACCTGGGGTACCTAAGCTCAAGGAGGCACCTCAGGCAAAAATAGAGTATCGTTGAGTTAAAACACCTGATCGCCATAAATTAGTACTATCAGCATCTGCTACAAGATCTTCCCCCTTCCTCCTCGTTTTGACCTTAGATTCTATGCTTGTCTGAGCCAGGTTTACAAGTTTATGGAGGGCTCTACGGTGCAATGAAGACTTTTTGGCCCAGGGGTGTACAGGTGATGTCTGAAGATCCAACAGCTACTGTACATAATGTACATGGGAGACTTTATACTACTTCAGAAAGAATACCTGTCCATTGCATTTCCCAATCACTCCCTCACATCTCTTTCCTTTAAGATGGTTCTCATTACTCCTGTGCTTTTCCTGAATTGTGAAATAAAACCAGGGAAAATGAAACCCTTTGCTAATCGCTACAGCATGAAGGCATAAACAGAAGGTCACATGCAGAGATTCTGGTACTTGGAAGATATAAGTGTGGTGTTCATACATCTGGCCTGTAGATGGCACTGCGCTACTTGCATTTCTTATAAGATTGTTAAGCTTGGAGGTGTATTCTCCACAGTCAGCATGCAACACATAAGCTGACGTGAAGGAGGTACACACACTAGCACAAGGAATCAGGATATCCCCAGTTTAGTGGAGGAGAGGACTGACTCCAATAGGAGATTGTGGTGCACAGAGCCGGTGCAGATCCGAACAGCCACAAACAACACTTTCGTAATAACGTCTCAGCGCAAAGTAGCGCTGAGCGCATAAACCAGGACTGAGGAGATCAGGACAGGTAGACAGAATGAACGCTTGCTTAACTAGCCACTACTTAGTGACAGCAAGCGTCCACAATAAAACAGACTGGAATGAGGTAGCCAATGCGTTTGCAGCAATGGCGTGCCTCACAAAGACAGGACAGGATAGTCAGGAAATAGCAGGATCAAGATAGATGAACGTAACACAGATAAATATACAATAAGCATGATTTCCTAGCGTATTACAATTACAGCTATCAATGAAACTATTTGTAACGTCTGACTAACATATGTATATATCGGCAATGAACCGATATATGACATAAGCAGGAACTCTGACTAAGGCTGGAGTAATACAGGGAACAGGACTCAGAAGGATTCGCTATCTCTTCGCAGAGATGAACGCAATCCACAAACAGGACCAGGAACAGGATAACTAGCTCAGCGTGCTGGAACGCTGACTAACGGAACATAGGATATAAACAGTTCGTGTACGTATATATCAGCGACACTGATGTATCAACGTAACACGAATACAAGGAAAATAATAAAATGCGCAAGTATGCGTATATATTGGCTATGAACCAATATATGACACAAGACAAGCAGAGTAACAACTTCTAGAACAAGAGCAGAACTAGGAGGACTCGCTGACCCCTTCGCAGGAGTCAGCGCAGTCCACACGGACTAGGAACGAGGTGGGGCACGGGCAGAGTAACAGACAGAATCTGAGACTATGGTAGCCCATGGAGCATTGCAGGAAGCAGTTCTTTATACTGAGGTCATCCAATGGGAGCAGACCTGCAGATTCCCACACAAGTGAACGGTAATTAATCACAGGCTGACAGCAGGAAAAGGCAGACAATGATATGCAGCCTGCAGGAAAGGGATTGCCACTCCATTGCAGCAGACAATGTTTGTTTACACAAAAGCATATTAAACTATCATTAACTTCAGAGCGACTGCAGATGGAATCAGCAACTAGTTTAAGTGCAAACCAAACTATGCAAGAAAATGTATGTAATGACATCAGAACTGCTTGGGTTACAATACCAATGCAGCCAGCAGTAAACGCTGCAGACATGATCATAACAAAGATGATCTGTACTGCTGTGTGTTGTTGGTTCCTGTTGATGCAGATTGGAGACACGGAGGAAAGTACTGCTTAAAATAGAGAGCTGCTGCATCCTGTAAATAAACCTAGTTCCAGTTACTCTGCATCTGTGATTACTTAAAGTGATCCAAGCACATTTGTTAGCACTCAGGGTATCTCATTACCACATTAAAAATGCATGCCAACAATGTGGCTCATTATTAAAAAAAACCTTCAATTTCGCCTTTTCTTTTTACATTTCAAAGTTTAGCAGAGGCCTACACGGCCACAGAAATTTCAGGCAGATAAGGACTGATGTAATTATTGTATTGCTCACATTAGCAGAGAGCAAACAAAAGCTTTCATTAGTTTGGGGGAGAGGAGGTGCAGAGATGAGATAGGACACTATTCTTCAAAATGTTGAGAAAGGCCGTAAATGCTTTCTTCACACCTTCCCCTGGATAAATAATGGGCAGTAAGAAGGGGAGTGGCGAACAGACAGAAATGAAAAATGACTTTGTTACTGGACTGACCCTTTAATGCAACCAACAGATCAGAGACAACATCTCTTCCAATGATAATAAAGTCTACATAAATTCTGGTTAACAACATTGTTTTCCCTAAGCACATCACTAAATCCAGTTAGACAATTTAAGATGTGTAGCCAAACTGAATCTACAGTAAAAATATGTAAGATCTCAGCAGCTCCCCCCAAGCTAAATTCCCTCTTCTCTACACAGTTCCATTAATCCTTGTACCATGACTCCCCAGAAAGCAATTGACTCTAAGTCCCTTTAAAATACATTAATGGTTAAGTCAGATGTGCCAGCTACCGTTTGCACTGTTCACTAATTTACATCTGTACTGAGATTTATCTCTGACATATGTGTTTGGGGTCATCCGGTCTGCGTTTCTGAGCTTTTTCTCACCTTCAAGCTTTACCTTGCACAATTTCTTATGTGTTCCAGATGTTCCCATATTACGTGTGACAGATGCTGAAATAGAGCTGTAACAAAGCTTAGTGTTCACGCCACTCACTGCGGACTGTCCGTCCACTGCGATCAGCCTCTCCATCCATGATTACCATCTAACCAGTGCTTTATTCTAAATATCAGGCAAATGCAGAGCAGGAGCATCCATAAGGCAACCTTGGCAGGTGCCTGGGGCCTACTGGGTTTCAGGGGGCCCAACTCTACCCCATCTCCCACCTCAGTCTGCCAAAAAGGATTAAGATTAGCCAAAGCTTCTACCTTGCCTAGGGCCCCTTTTTATGTTAATCCATCATTATTATTATTATTATTATTTAGTATTTATATAGCGCTGACATATTACGCAGCACTGTACAGTGTAGATATATATATTGTCTTGTCACTAACTGTCCCTCAAAGGAGCTCACAATCTAATCCCTACCATTGCCATATGTCTATATTATGTAGAGTAAGTACTGTAGTCTAGGGCCAATTTTTTAGGGGGCCAATTAACTTATCTGTATGTTTTTGGAATGTGGGAGGAAACCGGAGTGCCCGGAGGAAACCCACGCAGACACTGAGAGAACATACAAACTCTTTGCAGATAGTGCCCTGGCTGGGATTCGAACCAGGGACCCAGCGCTGCAAGGCGAGAGAGCTAACCACTACGCCACCGTGCTGCCCGATTGGGCAAATGCTTTAGTTTTGGAATTAATTTAGAATAGTACCCATATTTGTACTCTGTGGCACAAAATACTCTTCCTTATATCTCAGAATAGAGTGTATGTAATAAACTGCGCTGAGAAATACGCACGTAAAGTCTTACCGCACAATCCATGAGTTGAGCGCAACGCATTATATATATAATGTATTGCACTCTGCTCTACTTATTGTGCGGTACTTAAACCACTTCAGGACCACAGGCTTTACCCCCTCCCTGCCTGAAGACCAGGCCATTTTTTGTAAAATAGGCCTCTGCAGCTTTAAGACCAAGCTGCAGGGCCGCACAATACAGCACACAAGTGATTCCCCCCCTTTTCTCCCCACCAACAGAGTTCTCTTCTAGTTGGGGTCTGATCGGTCCCCCCATGTTTATTTTTATTTTTTTTGGGCAATATTTCATTCTTTATTTTATAATAAAAAAGTGTCTTTTTTACAATTTATGTACTCTCCCCCCTCCCTTCCTCCCCCGCCAGCCAATCCCTGTGATCAGCTGTCATAGGCCTCAGCCTATGACAGCCGATCACCCCTGAGCCTCTGAAGGGGATAGCTGCGTCACACGGCTGTCCCCAGTACACCGTTGCTGTAAATCGTAGCGCTGTACATGCTAATTAGGCGGCGGTTTCGCCATCTAACAGTCTCCGCGTGGCGATCGCCGCAGGGAGACTGAAGGCTCCACCTACCAAGCAGGAGATGCGCGCGCAGCCTGCGTGCGATCTCCTGCAAAACGAAGCCCCAGGACTTTACGCCGAGGCGTTAGGCGGTCCTGGGTCTGCCGCCGTGGCCACGCCCATCGTTGTGATGCGGTCGGCAAGCAGTTAAAGGGAGTCTGAAGGTAAATTTAAAACAAAAAACAGAAACTTACCAAAGGAGAGTGAAGGCTTTGGGTCCTATACAGCCTTCCTGTTGTTCTTCTGGTTCCCGCGTACCCGTGCAGGGTCCCCCGTTAGCAGGGTGGGCTTCGGCAGTCTTAGGAAGCACTCAGGCTTTCAAAGACAGGCCGGTCCGTACTGCGCAAACGCGAGAGTCCTCTCTCGCGTACATAAGTCTGCACAGTACAGAGCCGCCCATCTTCGGAAGCCTGAGTGCTTTCGATGACTGCTGAAGTCTCCCGCGACGGGAAATTTGAACCGAGAAGCCTGCGGGGGGAACGAGGGCACCAGGAGAGGAACGGGAAGGCTCTACAGGACCGAGAGCCTTCCCTCTCCTTAGTTAAGTATTTGTTTTTTTGTTTTCAATTTCCCTTCAGATTCACTTTATTGGTTTGCGCATGTAATTCTGCTTAATGCAGCTAATTGCATACACACCAATAACTGTCTGGTTTCTACAGCCCAGAAAGACAGCAGCAGAGTAGTTTATTTTCACCTTAGGTTTGCTTCAATCAATGGCTAACAAGGTAAAAACTAAATGTGAAGACTGACCCATGAAAGCCAAAAGCAGACATATAGAAACACCTCAGCTAATCACATTGTACAGTATTAGTCTGGAGCTGGGCTGCAGCTTGGCTGTAAAATAAATCATTATCTCAGTAACTGTATAACGCACAGCTTAATTATTTCCACCCTCTGTAAAACAGTGACTAAATAAGTCATGATGCTGAGAGCTGCCATGATGGTATTTTAGGATATTGTGACATCGCAAACATTGCCATTCTGTATGAAACTATTTCCCTTCACACAGAGAGTGATTCTGCAGTTCAAGGCTATCAGTCATCTGTCTGCCCAGCTGTCTCTGGCATTATCTCCATCATGGCATAGGCTAACCATGGGAATTCATTTGTCTTACATAAGCTTCTTTGCCGTTGGCCACAAAAACACAGGAATTCCAAGTGGGCACCCTCAGCAAAACTGAAAGAGCCTCTTAACATTCAAACCCCCTTCCACCTCTCCCCATGCTGACTCCTACAACCTGGGGTCCCATCTGTGCAGGGCCATATAACAAGTTCTGCTAAATGACTCCTCCCACGCATAGCAAGTGTGGCCACATTAACCCTTGACCTGGATGGAATCCCCTGTTTCAGAGAGAGCAGCCCCGGCCCGCCCATGAGGCGGGATGAGGCAGGTTCCTCAGGCGGCAGAAGTAGGGGGGCAGCGCCGGCCTTGCCGTGAGTGGTCAGGCTGCTGAGCTGGAGGGGGTAGCAGCAGGCACAGCGGTGAGGAGGGGGGGGTCAGACCCCCTTCCCTCACCTGAGGCTCCCCCATCCGTACTCCCCCTCCAGCTATTTGACCAGCATTACGGTCAGAGAGGAGCAGGAAAGCAATTACTCACCTCATTCTGGTCCTCGTGTTGCGTTCTACTGCTCGCATCACTTCCTGCAATGACGCCCATTGTACTTCCGCAATACAGTCGGCCGCATTGCAGGAAGTGAGGCAAGCGACGGAACACAACACCAGGACCAGAATGAGGTGAGTAATTGCTTTCCTGCTCCTCTCTGACCGCAATGCTGGGCAAATAGCTGGAGGGGGAGCACGGATGGGGGAGCCTCAGGTGAGGGAGGGGGGTCTGACCCCCCCTCCTCACCGCTGTGCCCACTGCTCTCACTTCCTGGCTGCTAGTACCCCCTCCAGGCTACCTATACTGGGGGCAATTATACTACCTATGGGGGGGGCAGCATCCTCACAAGTTTGCCTCAGGCGGCAAAAACTCTAGAACTGGCCCTGAGAGGGAGGGTGCGTATTTGGGACCCCGCCCCCATACAGATCGGGTCACACTGTCCAAAAAATGTTCTATCTAGTGTAACAAAACAGAACAGATCCTAACATATTCAAACAAATCATATGTTCATCAATAGGATCCGTTCACATCAGTCCGTTTGAAACATCCGTTTTGTCCGGAACACAAGAATGGAGAGTCTGCGATAATTCTTACTATTGACATACAGCATATGAGTGATCTGTAAAGTTATGTGTTGGCAGCTGTAGTGAGGGCAGTGGGGATTTTCAGAAGCTGAGATCCTCTGAAAGCAGCATCACATGGACAGGGTGTAAATTACAAACGTTCTTATTGCACACTGAGATTTTATCTTCATGATTTCCTATTCCTTGTTAATAACAGCTTTGTTAAGCCTCTAACACACGCTATAATGACCACCTCAGCCAATAACCAGGCGTGTGTACAGCAGCCAGCGACTTGGGAGCGATCCGTCAGGTGGATCTACTCAACCCCAGTGACGCGGATCCCATTGTTTGCACCACTCCCTTGCCTGCCACATGACGTCATGCACGTGACTCAAATAGCTTGAGCTGCAGCTACTAGGGCGTGCTCAGTAGGCAGTAGCAGTGTTAGGGAGTCTTGCCTAAGGACTCCTTGCTGAATATGTGCTGGTTTACTGAAAAGGACGAGCCAAGCTTTGAACCCAGGTCTCCTTTATCAAAGGCAAAGCCCTTAACCATTACACTTTCGAGCCACTATGTCCGCTTGGGCGCCTTGTCACATTACGTATCTGGCATGCTCCAACCCAAGTGGGCATACTGCGCATGCACAGTGTAGTATGTCCGGGTCAGAGGGCACCGCCCGCACCAACCAGAAGCAAATAACGGGGCCAATTACCGGAAAACAGAGGGTGGCGACGGGGCATGGGAGGTGCAGTGACCAACTGCACAACTCTCCACTCACAGGAGGCAACATTTTATAAATATTTTAAGCACTAACATATCCTTTAAGGAGAAAAATCAGTAAAGTACGATAATTTTAAAAAAAAAACCTTGTGTACCAACCTTGTTTATGGCTGTGGTCAGGGGAGCCTCTAGGCATAGGCAGTACAGGCCATTGCCTGGAGTGCCATTGGTCTAGGGGGCGCCATGTTGCTGGATTAAGCCAGGCCCTCTGGACTAAGACATGCCCCTGACTAAGCCCCGCCCCCATGGGTGTTCTATTACTTGCTTCTAATGCATCTGCTTAGTGTAAGTTGCAGGCAGCTGCCACTGTGTCCATCTGTGCCTTGTACATCCTCCCCCCTCCCCCCCTTCTTTGTGCCTCCTTCTGTCCCTTTTGTGCCTCCTTCTGTCTCCTTCTGCCTCCTCCTTCTGCCTCCTTCAGTCCCTTGTGCCATGTCTGACCTCGTTTGTCGTTCTATCTCCCTTTATGCCCAGTCTCCCTTTGTGCCTCCTTCTGTCTCCATGTGCCTCCTTAAGTCACCCTGTGCCATCTCTGCTTCCTTCTGTCCCCCTGTGCCTCCTTATATCCCCTTGTGCCTTTCGTTGTCCCCCTGTGCTACCTCTGCCCCCTATTCCTCCTTCAGTCCCACTCTGCCTCCTTCTGTCCTCATGTGCCACCTTCTGTCTCCCTTTGTGCCTCATTCTGTCTCCATGTGCTTCTTCAGTCAGTCCCCATGTGCCACCTCTGTCCCCTGCACCTTCCTCTGTCCCCATTCAGTCCCCCTGTGCCACTGTCTTTTTTTGTGCCTCCTTCTGACCCTCATGCCTTCTTCTGTCTCCCTGTACCGCCCACTGCCCCTCTGTGGACCTCCTTCTGTCCTCCCGTGCCTCCTTTTGTCCTCCTTTGGGTCTCATTCTGTCCCCCATTGTGGCTCCTGGTGTCCCTCTGTGTGCCTCCTTGTGTCCCCCTGTATGCCTCCTTCTGTCCTCCTGTGCCTCCTTCCGATTATTTTCAGGGGGGGGGGGGGGGGGGACGCCACAGGTTTTCTCGCCCGGAGTGATAAAATGGCTAGAGGTGCCACTGGCTGTAGTAGTTGTATTATGCTTTAAAAAGGAAATGAAGTCCTTTAACCAAGGACTGAACTTCATCCCAATTAGTAGCTGATACCACCTTTCTCATGAGAAAGCTTTACCTTTTCACAAATAGATCATCAGGGAGGTCTGTATGGCTGATATTGAACGGAAACTCCTCCCACAGTGTGAAGTCATGACCATGGTCCTGACAGCTTGCTGTGAACCTTGATGCATTGTGGGAAATAACAGTTTTTTTTCCAACGGCCAAGCAAGCAGAATCTCCCTCTGTGCATAGAACTCTCAGTAACAAACATTCCATACAGATCACCTGGCAGAACTAAAGATGTCACCACCAGTGATACATTTCAGAATGTAAATCAGGCAGAGGAAAGATATGGGCAAACACTGACTATAATCTATAGATTATAATTGTTAAAGATAAGCAATTTTATTCATTATGTTATTTTCATTACAGTTCCTCTTTAAAGCGGACCTGTACTTAGTACATCCTCTCTGCTCTAAAAGATCCGCAACAGCATAATAACCCTTAAACTAAAAACATTCCTTTGTTACAGCTATTACAAATCCTGCAATAACTCTGCAGTCTTTCTACTTCCTGATTCATGGAAGCAGACATAGTGTTAACATCCTGTGCTTTCAAATGAGCTTATCTGCCATCACTGCCATGGTAGCCATGTGACACAGGGGAGAGGTCTAATTACAACTTCTGATTAGACACAGATGAGGGGGAATTAGACAGGCTACACTCTTTAAATACATACAGGGTGCATCTCGCCATGTTTTCCTTCTGTCCTGTGCAAGAGGTCAGGTCCACTTTAATGGCCCTAAAGACAAGAGACTGATGTCAGTGAATCAGTGTGACCTACAAGGCTTTCTGTAATGTTAGCTCTGGATAAACTGCTGGGCAGTGCACAGAATGAAGATCTCATCAGCAGCAGCGATGGAGATGTCCTGGACATTTTTACAGCACTTTACATGGTGAGTAAGCCAGCAGTGGCACGTATAATGTGCATGTCAGGATTTGCTCTGAAAGCAGATTAGGTTACAGGACATCACAAAAAGCTGTTTTCTGGTCAGCTTTACGGGCCTGCATGAATTCATCATGGCCTGTCTGCTGCTTTTTACTCTGCAATGCTGCTGTAAGGTTACGTGCTCTTGTCAGGAAAATGTGGCGTTTAACCTGTTAATTGATTTCGGGGCATTTCCAAGTATAGTCAGTGGGATACTGCATTCCAAGCCCAGGTCTGATCTCCACCCAAAAGAATCATCCTGTGGATTATCACACACTGAGTCACTGGGCTTCCTGTAATCTACGAAAATAGTTGTGAAAGGATTTATGTTACCAGAGGCACATGCCAAATTTATTTGCACTCATATGGGTCTCCCTCTGAAAGATTCCTCCTCCAGCATTCAGCCATATTCACTGTAAAAACTTAGACACATCTACATTTGATATATTGTGAGTACTATTTTATCCTTGGTATTGTAGTGAGGTACATAAAGTAGTGTGTAGTGGGGGAACCAAGGCGCTGAGTGAAAACGCATCCTGTGAAAGTGCAACCTATGTGGATTTTTTTTTTTTTGGTCCAGATCTCTGGAAATCGGATCAGTGAATAATGGCGAACAGCGCCTATGCATAAAAATGGTGCCGCATTAAAAAGATACGCTTATCGCTATTTATCGTTAGTACTGCATAATGGCGCACTGGGAAAAAAGAAGAAAAACGGCACACAGTAACGTTATTTATCAATAGCGCCGTTCATATGCCAAACAGCAGACGTTATTGCGCACAGTAACGTTATTTATCAATAGCTAACCTACATAAGCCAAACTGCAGAAGTTATTTAACTGCAAAACGGTAAATGGATTTAGGGTTAGGCACCACCAGGGGAGATTTAGGGTTAGGCACCACCAGGGAGGTCTTAGGGTTAGGCACCACCAGGGGGGTGCTTAGGGTTAGGCACCTCCAGGGAGGTGGTTAGGGTTAGGCACCATCAGGGGGGTGGTTAGGGTTAGTCACCACCAGGGAAGTTGTTAGGGTTAGGCAGCACCAGGGGGGTCTAGGGGTTAGGGATAGGTACAGAGAAGGTTCTGTGTGTTAACGCTAAACAACGATAAGGCTTTAACGTTAAATAGCGATAAGCAACAAACGGATTAGCGGCAACACCGTGCGCCATTATTCGCAGGCGCCATTTTCAGATAGATCCCTGGAAATCCCTTCACAAGGGGAGTGGAGATCCTTTGGCCTGTAGAGAGGGGGAGACCGGGAGCCCAATAGTGCAATATCATTAGGTGGGTAACTCGGTGGGGGATTGTGGGTAGTATATACTCACAAGCATGGGTTGCAGTCCTGCAACTACCGTACAGGCATGCGGAAAATAACCGTTCCCGCTCTGTGTCCCGGAACCTTCTGGAACTGGGTGGTCGCTCTCCTCCTGTGGACCTTTCTACTGGTGAAGACCATACACGAGTAGCAAGGGCTAACACCCCTTTTAGGGGGTATAAGTTTACCCTATGTTGATGGCCCGGCTATCATATTTAAAGTGGACCTGAACTCTTGCACAGGACAGAAGAGAAACATAAGGAATTGCACCCTGTATGTATTTAGAGAGTTTAGCCTGTCTAATTCCCCCTCACCTGTGACTAATCACCAGTGTAATTTGATCTTTCAGCTGTGTCAGCTGCCTGCCTCGGCAGAGCAGCTAATTCGTAAACACAAGATGTGAACCCAATGTCTGCTTCCATAAAAGCAGGAAGTGGACACACTGTATATTTATTGCAGGATTTGTCCTAATGGCTAACTGATCTCTTCACTGGGGTAATATAACAAAAAATATCCACCATCACTCCTATGACTGCACTAGAACCATTCACTGAATATTGCCATTTCTCCCTGTGTTGCCCCTTCTTGCCCTTTGCAGAGTAGTGCAGTATAGTGTATACAATGATTTTATAGCTACGGTCATTGAGGGCTGTAATCCTCTTCGCCTGTCTACCTTGCTCTTTGGCTGGCTCTTCTCTCCTTCCTTCTTCATCCGTCGTTTGCTTCCAGTGCTGTGGTGATGTTGCAGGGATATGGCTGTGGGGTGGGGGGGTTAATGGCTAGCCAAAGGGTACGACAGAAGGGAGGATATGACTGCAGCATGTCATATGAGGTATTTATAACTCTAGTTTATATGCTCTCCTGAGCCAGCTGGGGTGGCACTAGTCAAGACCCGCTTCGGAGGGTAAGAAGATGGGCCCCATTCCAAGCGGTCCCCAGTGGGTGTGCGAGGGCTGCTGACCTGATAGATACGCCACTGTCTCTGGAGGTGCTCAAACACTTAGCTTTAGCTGGTCGCACTAGTGCAAGGTGTACTGTATTAAAATAATTCACCAATTATCCCTCCAGTCCAGGCACTTCTCAGCAGATGCTAGAAAGCCTCTGTACTAGGGATGGTTGGAAATGCCAATTTCCGATTCCGCGGTAAATCCGCATTCTGCCATTGCCAATTACCGATTCCGCTACCGATTTCCGCATTCCAATGCGGAATTTCCGCCGGAAATTGTGGAAATTCAGCCCGACTTTAACATCGATTTTCTCAAACAACTATAAGGTCTTTTTGAAAACTTTTTTTGCATCTTGTTCACAAGATCCTGATTAATAAACCCTGAAAATTTGGTGTTTCTAGGACTTACGGAGGCTTTGCTATTAACGGCTAAAGTCGGCGGATTTTTACTGTAATGTAAAATGCAGAAAATAGGCACATGCAGATTTTCTGCATTTTACATTACAGTAAAAATCCGCCGACTTTAGCGGCTAATAGCAAAGCCTCCGTAAGTCCTAGAAACTCCAAATTTTCAGGGTTTATTAAACAGAATCTTATGAACAAGATGCAAAAAAATTTTTTTCAAAAAGACCTTATAGTTTTTGAGAAAATCGATGTTAAAGTCGGGTGAAATTTCCGCGATTTCCGGCGGAAATTTCCGTGATTTCCTGCGGAAATCCGCCTACCGCACTTGCATTACCGACTTCCGCATTCCGATGCGGAAATGCAATTTCCGTTCAGAATTTCGGAAATTGCATTTCCGCGGAATCCGAATGAGCATCCCTACTCTGTACTCATCTCCATTTAGTTCTCAACCTAGACCAGGGGTGTTAAACTCAAATACAAAGTGGGCCGAAATACACTGGGACCAAGTCATGGGCCAACCTCAATGTCTACTGGCCACTTTCCTCCCTTATAAAGTTCCAATTGTATCACTGCCCCCCTCCAACCCCTATACAGTTCGCTGGTGTCTAGTGGTCCACCCTCCTCTATACAGCTTGCTGGTGTCTAGTGACCCGCCTGACTCCCCTATACAGTTCCCTGGTGTTTAGTGCTTTTCCCCTCCCTCCCCGTATGGCTTCCCTGGTGATCTTAGGCCTTTACCTCCAATATAGTTTCCCTGGTGGTCGAGAGTGGGCCAAACATAATGCAAAGTGGGGAAACCACTTGAGGGCTGCATTTATTGGCTCTGAGGGCCAGATTTGGTGCACGGGCTGGAGTTTGACATGTATGACCTAGACAAAGCAAACTGAAGGGAACCATGGCATAGTAAGTAAAGAAACGTGTGCTTTGGCTATGCCTGCTAATGCCCCAATACAAAGGGGAGTGGTTGGATGGGAGAAGGTACTTAGGCTTTGGGCCACGTTGGAGAGTATGAGGAGCATTCGAGATAAATGTACTTTAGAAGTGTACTTATTGAATAAAGTCTGTGATCTGGAATTGGGCAGCCAAAAAGAGATGGCTGGCAAGCGTGGTTCTACTACAATACATAAAAGTGAGAAAATAAATTTGATGGTTTATGATGATTACGAAGCAGTTAACTTCATGTGTTTTTTCAACCTTATTATTATGTCCCTTGTGCCTCTTGGTCTGTGAGTTTATAAATACACTGGACAACCTACTTTCACTGTGTTCTTATTTTCAGCATTGCCATAGGGAGAAGCCTATCCTTGTACTGTTTAGTCTGTGCTAAATGCGGTTTCAGATTCATTCTAACACAACTTTACATTCAATCTAAACAACAGGATATGCTTATATAAATGTAAGGGAAATTGGTGCAGGCAAATTACCAACATCTTACAAACTCCTGAGACCTTTCATTTCTAGCATGTGAAGAATGTATTGTAAGTGCGTGTCCCATGTATACAGTATATATATATACACACACACACACACAATTATTTATGATACACACAGCATAAGATAAAGGAGCAGTTAGCGGACATATGAAAAGGCCTATAGACATAACAGATAGAAAGAGAGGGTGGTTAGAGGACCCCTATCGTGAAAAAGTAGGCAGTTTAAATCTGACAGAACAGACAGGTTTTGGGTCAGTCCATTTCCTCATGGATTCTCAGGATTTTCTTAGTTTTTTTTGTTTTGAACAGCATTTCCTGAACAGCAGTTACAAAGTGTAACTGACAAAATAGTTTGAAAGTGAGTAGGGAGGCTGGCTGGTATCTTACTATTTTGGCAGTTAATCTGTTGTTCAGGAAATGCTGTTGAAAACAAAGAAAACCCTGAGAATCCCCCATGAGGAGATGGACTGGCCCAAAACCTGTCGGTTCAGACAGATTTTAGCTGCCTACTTTTTTCGAGATAATGGTCCTTTAGCAGTGTAGAGACAGGGCGGGGCAGAGGCTACTAGGCCATGGGAATGGGACACTAGGGACACATGCATGAGAAGGTGCTAACGTTTACGAGAAGGACAGCCTGAGGGAGGAAAGAGTTCCTGTGCCTGGTGATTCTGGTGGAGATGGCTCTGAGGCAGTGACCAGGGGGAGGCAGTTGAAGTAGTACCTACCATGGTGGGAGGGATCACTCAGTATCTTATTTGCCCTGGACACCATTCAGGTGGTGTGTAGGAGGTCCAGAGGCAGCAAGGGTGACCCATTGATCCTCTCCGCAGTGTTGATGACTTTCTGAAGTTTGAGCTTATCGCTTGCGGATACACCTGCGTACCAGACGACAGTGAAGGAGCAGAGGATGGACTCAATGGGGGCCGTATAGAAGCAAGTCAGCAGTTCCTGCGGCATACTATACTTCCTCAGATGTATCAGGCAGAACGATCTTTGACATGATCTAGATTTGCTAAGTGACATGGCCACTGTCTTCGGAGGACCCTGGTTATACTGTAGTCATCTTTGCAAGACACATTCTCAACTGCCTAATGACCCCAGTCTCTAGAGCCCTTTCCACAACACATGCACAAACGCGATATCATGCATGTCGCATGGAATGCAAGGCAAGTTACATTAGAATACAGACATTGGTGGCAGAAATACAATACAGCCTGACAGGAAAATGCATGCATCGTCTGCTAAAATGTTCCTGGACTTGTTAAAGTACGGGAATGTTTTCTGTACAGTGACTTTTATATTACCATGCAGATAGCACACCATGTGTGTCATATTGGCCGCATAACACTAGCGTTTGGGGGATGTCTCGCTTTGCGATGCTAAACGCTTTTCTGCAAACAAGCAGAGAAGCGTTTGGCATTGGTTCCCATCATTCGGTTGCAGTGCCCTGTTTTGAGGACGCGGAAACGCTGAACATAGCCGATCCGGAACACTACACTGTCCAGGATGAGGCGAAACAGCAGGAGTGAGCTCAGCGTGTACATGGATGATGGGAAAAAGCTGGTTCTGTCATTGAAAAAAGGGCCAAAAAGGTGGTACTGTTTGAGCAAAGAACGCCGCAACGTCATAGGGAAATACTGGTTGCTTGGCAGTTGGAAACAGCTCTTATTTCCCACAATGCAACAAGGCTCACAGCCCAGATAGGAAACTATCAGGACCAAGGTCCTGACATCACACTGTGGGATAAAAGGGGTATCAGCTACTGATTAGGATGAAGTTTAATCCTTGGTTACAGTTCCTCTCTAATTAACCAGTTGCCACCTTTTTGATACACAGTTACAGGTTAAGAGTATTTGACAGGCTCAATTCCTTTCTTTTTCAGGACTAGTGGACAATTGCGTGTCAGGATACCGTTTTGCTTCATGCAAACACACCCACACACAGTACAGTAATACACGTTATTAGATTAAATTTGCTTTCAGCTTTATTGGATTATCAGATATAAAGATGTATCCGTCCTACATAGTCCTGTGCAGTGTAGCTGAAGCCGACAGCAAAAAAACAAAACAAACAAAACATAGTTTGTTGCTCCATATTATCAATACAGAACAAATCCCATCAATCTTACCGCTTAAGTAAATATACAAAAATGGGCCAAACTGAGCTCGAATCATTTAATCATAGATGGCAAAAACCTGTTCTGCTTTACTGACGTTTGTATTGGAGTATGAAAGTAGACCTAGCAGTGGTTACATGTATCATCTGACAATAGAGATGCCCGGTTACTAAACAAACAGTGCATTGCCACAGGGGCAGTGAGGCATCACGATTGGATATACTGTAATGTACACAAATGCCAGCCAGCGGCTAATGTATCAAACCACACAATAGACATAAAGTCCTTCTGTAACACTATAGCGTATGGCAGATGTACATTACCGCATTCCCCAAGACTCTCCTACTGAGAAGAGGTAATTTCTGATAAAGAATGCATCATTTGATAGCTTTTTTGGTGATGCATTAAGTGGAACTCCGGCCAAGACCTTTCATTTTGTTAGCTTTGGACAGAGCGGGGAAAGCGTAGGACCCCTGCCAAGTTATTATTGCTAGGTGTATCCCATTCAGGGTGACTTCACTTCACGTCTCAATTACACCTGCCTGCGTACCAGTGTTGGCCAGGATAAATAGTATAAATGAAGACATTTGATAAATAGAGTAAATTAAGACTCCTTTCTATTATTAGTGAACTTGGAATTTTAATATGCGAATTCTAACTAGCAGTTGTAGATTTCAGACATTTGCTGTTTGCTTTATTAAAGCAAACGTCTGAGGTTTGCAGCCTAATGTTTTTGATACTTACCTTGGGAGAGGGAAGTCCTTCGGTCCATCAGAGGCTTCCCCCGCCCTTACTGTTCCAGACCCCTGAAGCTCCCGTCCATGCAGCCACATTGCGCCTGTGCAGCAGCACAAACTCAGGCTACGGGCGTAAAAAGTGACCATGATTGGGTCTGTGCTAGTGTGCAGGCACAGATGGCTTGCACATGCGCAAGAGCACAGGCTCGATTGGGCTCAGGTTTTTCCACTGAAGCCTGAGCGGGTCTATGCTATTGTGCATGCGCAAGCCATTGACAAGCCCTTGTCAACAGTCTTTTGGGGGTTGCAGCACTGGAATGGCTGGTGAAGGACAGCCCATGTAGGGCAAAGAAAGCACTGGTGGACCCATAGGCCTCCCTCTTCTGAGGTGAGTACCGCTTTGGGCACTTGTTTCCCTACAGGTACCCTTTAACTGAATTGGGGCCATGTGTAATTAAAAGTACGCTGAACTTGTGGCTACCTAAGCCTGATGTGACATAATTCTAACATCGCCTAACAGTGAGCATGGGATGCAATACCGCAGCACCTGCCCCACCGGCTTGAAACTCAACTGTCCAAAGACAGCTGAGCTCCGCAACCCAGTCTGGAACTGTTTTCATTGGTTCCTATTGGTTAAGGTAATAAAAAAAAGCCTCTGGTTCTTAAAGGGACCAGAGGCTCCAGTCCTAAATGAGTAAAGGAATAACTGATAATTGTTTAACAAAATTATCCACCTGTCTGTATTAGTTTCATTTCTAGATACATTTTGGTTTGCTTATGGTTGGCTTTGAAGAATGACCAAAACAGCATTTCTTTCTACTATAAACACTGGCTTGAACTACTTAAAGGTCAACTGAAGCGAGAGGGATATGGTGGCTGACATATTTTTTTTTCCTTTTAAGTAATACCAGTTGCCTGGCTGTCCTGCTGATCCTCTCTCTCTAATACTTTTAGCCATAGACCCTAAATAACTATATGCAGATCAGGTGTTTCTGACATTATTGTCAGATCTGACAAGATAAGCTGCGTGCTTGTTTCTGGTGTTATTCAGCCACCGCTGCAGCCAAAAAGACCAGCAGGACTGCCAGGCAACGGGTATTGTTTAAAAAGAAATAAATATGGCCGCCTCCATATTCTTCTCACTTCAGTTGTGCTTTATGGCACCTAGTGACTGAGTTCCACACATCTCCAATGGTCTCAGAGAGAGAGAGACAGAGAGAGATGATTCTGTGGTACCTGGGAAGGACATTCTTAGATGAGATCCAGTGGTACAGATATTTATGAATGTATGAAGTATGGAGGTTTAGCCACAACAACATGAACATGTCAGTCATCTTAGTAGTCTTCCCTTCTTTTTAACCATCAGTTGAGAAAGAACAGCACTTTCACCTCTCAGTAATCACATTTAATCGGTCTATAAAGCTGCAAGTACAGGAGCACACATACTCGAAGACCTGCCGCCGCTTCCCCTGCGATTTATGCGCTCTTGTTCAAGAACATGCTGAACTGGGCAGAAATGGCTCCAACTATTTCTCTTAGAATGTCAAGCAGATAAAAAAGGAAGACCCCAATCCTTTTTCAAGCTGTGTGATTCTGAATAATGGCAATGGGCAGAAAAGGACAGAGCCTTCACAGCTCGCTTCACCAATCTCAACACGCTAGTTCAGCAGAATGCATCATTCCGGAGGACCCTGCTGAACAATAATGGGGCTATCTGTGCCACACGCAGCAAGTGATATCCTGAACATCCCACTACTGCTCTGTCATGTTGTAAAGATCTACTGGTAACATCCAGTTCCTCCTACAAGTGATTTCAGAGTGTGAGTGGCATAAAGGAGGCCATACATCTCTTGAAGATTCTGCTGTAAAAGCAAAGTACCCAGTGGCGTAACTAGAACTCATTGGGCCCCCCTGCGAAACTTTGGATGGGGGCCCCCCTTGACCCTACTGAACACTGAATAGGGACTGTCTGCAAATCTGTGTACGATTCCTTATCAGTAGCTGAGCAGATGCAGTCATTAGAAAAAAATTGTAGAGAGCAGACTTTTTTTCTCCATACCCTTAGTTGTCAGTCTCTAAGGGCAGGGAAAAAAAACCTCCTCCCCCCCACGGGGCCCCCTGCAGCTTCTGGGCCCCCCTGCAGCTGCATCCCTTGCAGGGTCTATTGTTATGCCCCTGCAAGTACCCGTTGGCAGATCACGGCCAGATGGATTGAGGATCTCTGATGACGAACGATTGTTCCCTGATCCATCTGCCTGAATCTGCAAGCATCATTGGAAATGAACAATCAGCAAAACCTGCGAAAGTTGGAATGATCCTCCATGACTATATCAGACATGGCGGTCATTCAAAAACAATCAATCAGTGGCGTGCACTGTGAAACATCCTTTAACCTCTTTATGTTTCAGTTTAAGTCCTAATTGGCCTTCCTGTGCACTCCAGGACATGCACACGTGTGCACATGCTTGTGCATTAATTTAACAGTGACTGAGTGCTGCTTATAGCACACACAAAAAAAGTAAAAGGAGCCGTATGAAGAAGTTGACAATACTTCCTGAACATCTGACCTCTGTCTGCCCCTCTAGGGGATCTGTAAAGGCAGATATAACCCATTAGTGCTTGGAGCAGCTGCGAAGGGTTTTGCAGGGGGCTTGGCCAGATCAGATTTTTTCTGGGGGCCTGCCAGGTTCATCCCTGGATGCACACTATCCCACATACTTGTAACTGGCTGTAAATCCACAGGGACAGTTGACAGGCGTTGGACCTTGGAGTGTGAAAAAAACTTAATCTGGTGATTACAATATTTCTGCAGAAAGTCCAGCTCTTTTCTGGCAACCGGCCTGTTTGCATATATTTTTATTTAATTAACAGACCCAAAAAACGGCTTGTGTAGCAACTATATGTTATAGAATATTGTGGCATTTCCCTTTAAACCTTTCAAGTTACTTATTTTATTTTTTTCTTGGTTATAGTTAGTTTCAAGTTGTAAAAAAAAACAAAAAAAAAAACAAAAAACAGAAACTTGAGAAAATAAAATGTTCGTTTTTAACGTCTGCCTCGGTAATAAAACACATTATTAACAGACCTTTTAAATGCTTCCAGCCATTTCCACGAAACTGCCGCCGCCGGCTTACTTAACCCTGACACCAACAAACAGGCCAAAAACGCCGGGCTTGGAATGTATAAACAAATAGGAAACACATTCTTCAAGCCTTGATGTGACTGCGTGATGGAGTGTGTGACATCCTTATTACTGTACTACAGGGTCTATCCTCCACAGCCTATTAATGAGATGACAGGCAGCACTGAATGGGGCCCCACAACTTGCCCATAACAGATCAATATTAGCTCTTCTGACATGTGAAGCGGGGAAAAAATAACAACAAGCAAACATTTATTTAGTTTTAATCTCTTCCCCTCTCTCTCTCTTTTTTGGCTTTTTACAAGGTAATTGCTTTCTCCCTCCAGCTGAGTGCCATTATTTAGCCAGCAAGACCCCCTGCGGATAACTGCAGTGTGAGTTCAATAAATACAGGCAAGCTATCTTCTGTCACTACTGTGAGGAGCTGAGCAAGGCCTCTCCACAGGACCACAGTGCAGGCAAATGTCACCACAGGAAATGTGCGCAGCCTACAGTGCTGGCAAGCCAAGTGTGACTAACAAGTATTGCAATGACTTTTTTCTTATTCTTTATTTTATGGAGTTAATGGATAACTCCACTTTTAAAGGCTTTATTGGTTAAGGTAGGGCAATAACTCTATAGAGCTGTTGAAGAATATTATTATTTTACTAGCGGACCCGCGGCGTAGCATACACCGCATAAGAGGGTAGCGGCCAGGAAGGGGGTATTGGGCACAGCGGCGGAAGTGGCGTCGGACCCCCGCTCCCTCACCTGGGTCCCCCATCTGCGCTCCCCCTCCAGCTTAAGTTCAGCAGCATCCGCCTCTATTTGTAAGAGGCAGCGGGCGGGGATGACTCACCTCTTCCGCGTTCCAGCGTGCGTTCCACTGTCGTCACTTCCTGCAATGCGGCCCACTGTATTGTAAGTGGACAGCATTGCAGGAAGTGACGACAGTGGAATGCATGCTGGAACGCGGAAGAGGTGAGTCATCCCCGCCCACTGCCTCTTACTAATAGCGGCGGATGCTACTGAACTTAAGCTAGAGGGGGAGCGCAGATGGGGGACCCAGGTCGAGGAGGAGGGGGGGGGTCTGACCCCCTCCCCCTCGCTGTACCCAATACCCCCTTCCTGCCCGCTACCCCCTCCAGCTCGGCGGCATGTGTAGGACCGCCCCTGAGGGCAGGGCGCTACTTCTTCTTGCTTGGACCGGCCCCTTCTTCTTGCTTGGACCGGCCCTGGGGGCAGGGCGCTACTTCTTCTTCTTGCTAGGATTGGTCCCTTCTTCTTGCTTGGACCGGCCCTGGGGGCAGGGCACTACTTATTCTTCTTGCTTGAAGGTTGAGGCACTTAGCCTATTATATATATAGATTATAATGCATGTAGGTGGCGCTGCCATCTTTCACAGCACTTTGCAGAGCACATGTCAATAACCGTCCCGCTGAGAAATTCAGGAGATAAACCCCACCATATTCATAGTCTAATTTCCCTACCACGGTCTAATGCCTGTTTTTTGGAGGGCACTGTACATATGCTAGATACTTGTCAGAAGTGACCCCGAATGACTTCCTTGGTCGGAAGCCATACAGCATGCGTCCAAAGCTCTGCATTTTTAAGATGGTCATGATGGCAGCAGATCTGGCACTATCCATTAGAGCAGAATCAGCGCTTTCATAATCTGTGAGGCCAATTTTACACTTGATTTTCATTGCGGTGCTTCAGCTGCATCCCACCGCACCCAAAAACAGGTCAATTATAAGACCCTGCAGCAGAGTGTGGACAGTGTCATATGCATAGCGCCAAAACCTCCTCCTCCGCTCCGTTCAATTAAGTACTCCTTTGCAGGAAGTATGTCACCAGGATTGCTGTCAGTCCATGCATGAGCGACGCACTGCGCTCCAGTCTTACTGTGTCGCCCATAGACTTCCATTACCCCAAGCACCATGTGTTATGACCGGTGCTCACAGTAATGCGTTGTATTCCTTGTGTTGGATCAGATACTTTCAGTGCACCGCAATTGACCACAATAAGTGTGAAAGTCTCCATAGACTTCCATGGCTTTAGCGGCCCATTGCAGTAAAATAGCCACAAATCGATAAAGAATCGCACACCACTGTGGAGGTGCTGGACCGGTAAACAATGCAAGAAAATCCAGAAGGTCCGCGCACTCAATGAACCAAGTTCCAGGTTTATTCAAATATCGTGACACAAATCCACTCCATACACCAACGATTCGTTTTCGGGGCCCCGCGGGGTCCCCTTTGTCAAGGCATTCTGTATCTTGTTGCCTTGACAAAGGGGACCCCATGGGGCTCCGAAACGAATCGTTGGTGAATGGAGTGGATTTGTATCACGATATTTGAATAAACCTGGAACTTGGTTCATTGAGTGCGCGGACCTTCTGTTTTTTTTGCAGTAAAATAGTGTAACACAACGCAGGTTACCCTATTTTACCCTGCAAGTGTAAAAGGGGCCTCAACAAATAATATTCTGCTCATCATCATCTCTCTGTCCTACTTATCAGAATCAAATATGTACACTTCATTTACAATCGAGCAAGAGTGTTAACCACCATTCCAGGCTAATCCATGTTATCATCAATGCCTCTCTGATCAAAAACTCAGAAACATCCAGTGTGGGGAAGATACACAATTTAAAGAGAGTATGAAGTGATTGCTTTACTTATTTTCTTTCCACTCATTGGGTTAAGTGAGGGATATAATTGATTTCTTTCTTTCTAGTCAGAAAAATATGGAACATTACAAATGTTCATTTCATCATGTGTGCTTGGATTTACACGTACTAGAGAGAAGGACAAGCTCTGTAAATAGAAAAGGCTGCTTCTTTACTGCTGCGTACACATACTAAGAAAACCCTGCAGTGTAGGATGTCACTAAATCATTCAGAATACACACTATACAGGGGAATCTGTTTATGGAGCATGATTGCTGTACACATTCTATATGGCACACCATAGAGAACTGCAACCATACTACGGAAACCCTTTCAGATGATCAACTCTTTCCTAAGCTTAAGTTGGCCAACCGTAGAACAACTGGCGGACCAGGAAAAAACTCATGTTAACTGATGTCACGGGACGGATCGTGCAATTATTATCCCATGCCATGTCTGTGGGTAGCCTGAACCCAACATCCAGCCGTAATGAGGAATGTAACCATAGTTTTTGTATTAGGCTTCAGATTTAAGAATGAATAACAACTCGTTTGTTCCAAGCAGAACGCAATAATCCTGCACTCTTCATGTTTTCGAAACTACGCATAAGCGTTCATGTAAAGAACCCTGAACAAACCGCTAAAGATTCCTGAAATGCAGAGAATGCTATAATCAGCTTTTCTCTGACAAGGTTATAGTATTTGTAGAAGAAATCACGTCGGCAAGTACTTTAAAGTGACCTCGACTCCGAGTAAACAAACATGCTTAATTGTTGAGACCTACGGCAAATCCCCGCATTGCGCCCAACAATACAAATTACCTTCTTGGGGAGCCACGAACTATCTTACGTCGCCTGCTTACACCGTCAGTACAAATGGGTTAATAGCAAAGGTTGACAATTGTTTAAAAAAAAATTCGCATTACCAAAGCGGATTACATTGCATCTACTGAGGGGATCAACAATGTAAGCCTACACTGCACCATTATTGCAGAAACAAAGCTTTCATTTTAAGCCTTTGATAACAAGCATAAAATGGACAAAAGAAAAAATTCTTCTGATGTAAGAACAAGGCAAACACTACACGCTTTTCATGCAGCCTCGCTTTTTTCCAAAGTCGCGCAACGTGGATGGGCTATCGACAAACTGTCTCCGCCAAACCAACCCGCGTGGAGTTCTGTAGAATCAGCAAGATGAAAAGAATGGTCAATATCAAAAAACATCACTGCAGGTTATTAGAGTGCATCAGACGCATCTCTCTCTCTGCGCTGGCTATGTCATTTCCCCCCCCCCCCCACTCTGAGTTGAGTAAATGAAGACTTCATGATGTAAGAATGCCTTCTTTTGTTCATCCCTTATGATAAAATTGAAGCCCTTTGGGCGTAGTTATTATCAAGAGAATGAGGGGAAACAGGTCAGTGTTCTGAACAAGACAAGACATTGGTTGTAGACGCTGCAGATACTCTAAGAGAATGGACAGGCACAAAATAAGATTACAATCTCATTTGCTTTCATTTTTTCCGACTTGAAATGAAATAAACCTAAGCTGGCAGGCATCAGGGTACTCATGATAGGCTCTGGATGAGCTGAAATAAAGTAGAGTGGAATCACGCTCTTCATGTCCATTCTATGGTACTGTGAACAATAAAGTTACATTGGGAGATGAATTTGTAGAAACAAATACAGACCTGTGAAGGTATATACTGATCAGCTCAAATATTAAAACCATCTGGCTTATATTGTGTGGGTCCCTCTTGTGCCACCAACTCAGCTCTGCCTTGTTGAGGCATGGACTCCACAAGATCTCTGAAGGAGTCCTGTCGTATCTGACTTAAAGATATTAGAAGCAGATCAGGGGGTGTAAAGTTACATACTCACCTAGGAAGAGAGAAGGCTCCTGATCATTTAGAGTCTTCCTGGTCCTCCTGGTGAGACAGAGGTGCTCGTGCTCTGCTTGCTATAACTGAATTGCTGTTGTTTAACCTGCTTATTGCCTGAAGAAGTGGGCTGTGCCCGCGAAACGCGTTGCATTTTTGGGGTGTTTTCAATAAATGTGTATATCTATATATTTACAGTCCTTGGTGTCTGCTTTAACGGAGGCGAGTCCACCACTTCCTCCCAGCAATTTTTTTAAAATTTTATGTACTTTTATCTTTCTGGCGCCTCTGTTCACCTACCAATATATTTGAGTCCACCCCAGGTAGAGGGGCGATCTACCCCCTTTCTTCCTATCTACAGAGAGCGACTTCTTAATCCTGAGTGAGGACAGGTCTAATCTCCTCATCTGCCTAATGAGTGGTTACCTAGGTGGTAACCCGTGTTTGTGAGTATTACCATCTCACTGTTTCGTTTATCTAATCAATTTTGACATACTACACCATATTGGGCTCTCGATTTCTCTTCAACTTTACTCTCCTTAGTCACTTTTTTTAAAACTGCAGGATGTAAAGCGTTTCGTGGGATGATACCCACTTCATCAGGCAAAAAGGGAGTATCTGAACCAGGATTCTAGTGTGCTAGAGGCCTCTAGCACACTAGACTCTTCAAGCCCGAGTGGGGTCAGGTCTGATCTCCCCACCTGCCTTTACAGTGGATGCCTTGGAGGAAACCCAGACTGGTGAGTATAGATACTCTTGTTTACTTCATGGTGTATCAGTATACTACACTATATTGGGCTCTCGGATGTCTCTTTCTTTTGCCCTGTTTTACAGAATTCAATACATGGTCTCTTCTGTTGTGCCCTTCCCCCACCCGTGATGGTGAATCTGCCACTACATGTGTTTTGGAGTTTGTGTTCATCAGATGCTCCAGTAAAGAAACAGAGAAGCGAGAATATCATCAAAGAAATGGGGTAGCAGATTGCCCTTTTCCTTCATATGGACAAATCTCATTCCCAGTGGTGCCAGGAGCGACAGTCCAAGAATCTGATTAGTGTAAGACACGGCCATTGTCTCTCCATCTGGTGGGATTCATTCCCACGCAACCGAAAATTGCTACATACAGAAATATGTTGTTTTCCCCAAGATGTCTGGCCCTGATAGGCCAATTATCATATTGTGATACTGAATAGTGTAGATAGTGCTGTTTTGTATGAAAAGCCACAGAGATGCTAACAGATAATGGGAGTATTAACCACATCATGGAAACATGTTTGCAATAAGCCGCAATTGTGAATAAATGTTGATGAAGATCTGCGACCAAACAAAGACATTAGATATTATTAGTCCCTTTTATTCAGCTTTGAAATTGTATTTGTAGTGTGTGCTAAAACATAACAGCAATTACACACAGCTTTCTCAAAACTTTTGACTGTTCCTCTTCTGCAGTTGCTTCCCTATTTTTTTTAATGCTATCACCCTGCTCCTATTTCTTCCTCTTAGTCCCTCTTTTTGAGGTCACCAACTCATGCTTTTATGTTTTTACTGACAAATGTAAGTAATGCAGGTTATGTAATTAATTACATACAATCAGTGCCTAAACTACATCTCACCAGCTACAAGACTTGCATAATTCATAAGCGTAAGTAATTAAATGGTTGAGTTCCCAACGCTGTCCCCTTTAAAGAGGCACTGTAACCAAGGATTCAACTTCATCCCAATCAGTAGCTAATACCAACTTTCCCATGAGAAATCTCTACCTTTTCACAAATAGATCATCGGGGGAGTCTGCATGGCTGATATTGTGTTGAGACCCCTCCCACAGTATGATGTCATGACCGTGGTCCTGACAGTTTGCTGTCTGTGAGCCTCGTTGCATTGTGGGAAATAATTGATTTTTCCAATTGCTACATAAACTATAGTTACAGTGTGCTGGTCACTTGAAATTGGTCTTTTGAGAGACAATGGTTGGCGGCGGCGCGTGATGGAGTGACTTCTGGCAGGCAGAGTGGCTGGGACAAACATGCAGTAGGAAGTCACTCAGGTCAGGTGTTGGACATTGGACAGAATGGGTTAAGCCTCAGTGTTACTCTGTGAGAGCTGCCTCGGCAGAGCTCTCCTCCAGTTTATCGGCTGATAAGACAGTTTGATCTGGCTAAACAAACACAGAACACATAGAAACAAAGAGTTTGGGTCCACTTTAATAATGCACCCAAGCATGTTGTTCCTTATAATGGAAATACAAATAAAAATATCCCCCCCCCCTTTGCTAATTGGTCTATGCCTTGGCCTCTGCACCAAGTCATGTGATCCATGTGATCTGCGGTCTGATCACATGGGACAGGGCCTATGCTCTGCAGAAGAGTTCCAGATGAATCTATGGGGACCTGGCGGTGTAACCTGAGGCCTTATTTTGGCTTTCTCATGTTGGCACACAAGGCTGTATTTCTTGCAGTGCCTACAGTTAGCTTTTCTGTCTTGGCAGTACAATAACTGTGCTCAAACACAAATTTGCTTATAGCAACCGATCAAGTTTCAATTTACTGACAGCAAGTGAGAAATGATTCTATTTCGCTGCCATAGATAATTGCCCTCCATGTTACCTTATAATTAAAAGGAACTCGTTTAACTCTTTAAATATCTAAAATAACAGCATAACAGGGAAAAACAACAACTTGGGAATGAATATGGAACAAGAACAAGCGTGAACAAGAAACGGCAGCTGAAGGTTGTCACTTCTCCTCTTCATAAAGGCCCGTACCCACCTCACGATTTCTCTAACGATTTTCCCAACTACCCGCGATTTCTTGAGCAACGAGCAGTTGTTTCTGCGATCTCACGACATGTGTGCAGGCATGTAATCACACGCACGCTGTTTAACGTTGCCCGACGATAACAACCATTAGATCAGACCTTTAAGATCCCCGACGGCTCCTGCACAAAGTACTGCGATCGCTGGAAGTCTCGCTCGCGCCCGTCGTGTGCCATCGCGCATCCGACCCAGCGCTCGTTGTGGGACATTGCTAGGATTACTCTTCCTGGGCCGTGACGTGACTATGCAGCTTAAGCATGTCAATGGCCATAGGGCAGGCACACTAGTTATGCGTAATTGGGGGGTGGGAATCATTGAAGCTGCTGCATTGCTGTGTGTGTGTGTGTGTGGGGGGGGGGGGGGGGGAGGGCATGGCAATTGAACCTGTCAAACACCCCTGACAGTTGGGCCTGCTAATCAGGGAAGAAGAAAAGGGTGTGAATATGAGAGGCAACTTTACATTTTGTTACGGTGCCCCATTACTTGTATTTGTATTAAGATGTAATGGGTCCCTAGGCAAGGTAGTAGATTTGGGGTCCCCATTGAGGCCTTTTTGGTATGCTGAAGTGGAGAGAGATCAAAGAAAGTGACAGGTGGGCCCCTTGACAACCACTAGGCCCCAAAAATCTGCCTAGGTTGCCGGGTGGATAGTCCTGCTCTGAGTTACGCCCCGGTTACAATCCAAAACTAATTGGAACTGATGAAGGCAGGGACTCCCTAAAGCTAATCCAACAGCAATTCTCGTTAGTCCAAATGAGAGAGGCATCACATACAGTAGTCAACATTTTTTGAATACTGCAAATGCACTAATACAGCTACAATCATCCTAAGTACATTATCAAGATCCCATCAGTTCGGTCTGCAGTAAGTTATCCCCTAAATGGGAGTTGCTAGAATGGAAAAAGCACTAAATAAAGGCAGAAGCCAGGACTGAGATGTCATATATCTTGGGGGTAGCTGCATACCTCAGACTAATGTAACTATAGCATGAAGGAGTGGTGACAAACGTACACAAATGGCTTTATGTTTGCCTAATATTTCAACGCGCTGTAGATGTGCTTTCTTTGTACAGTAATTTGCCTGCTGCTATAAATGGTCTATGGCAGACAGACTGCCAGCATACAGTGTCATCACTGAGACTAGGATGACAGTGACAGAACAAACATGTCATTCAAAAGAAGCAAACATTCCACTGTGAAGGTGGATTCCCTCTCAAGTACAGATTCCATCTACAGCCAGAATAACAAAGCACAGTCTGATTACCTTACAGCCTCACACAAGATCTGCATGACATTTTGCCTTCTAAAAACGGATGGCATTTGCAATAGCTTACATCTGAAAATGGCGCCTGAGAATAATGGCGCACGGTGTTGCCGCTAATCCATTTGCCGCTTATCGCTATTTAACGTTAAAGCCTTATTGTTATTTAGCGTTAAAGCATTATTGTTATTTAGCGTTAACACACAGAACCCTCTCTGTACCTACCCCTAACCCCTAAACTCCCCCTGGTGGTGCCTAACCCTAACCACCCCCCTGGTGGTGCCTAACCCTAACCACCTCCCCTGGTGGTGTCTAACCCTAACCACCCCCCTGGTGGTGCCTAACCCTAACCAGGTGGTGTCTAACCCTAACCACCCCCCTGGTGGTGCCTAACCCTAACCACCCCCCTGGTGGTGTATATTGTACTGTAACTATACCTAACCCTACTCTCACACAGAACCCTCCCTTTACCTATCCCTAACCCTAAGACCCCCCCTGGTGGTGCCTAACCCTAAGACCCCCCCCTGGTGGTGCCTAACCCTAAGAGCCCCTGGTGGTGCCTAACCCTAAGACCCCCCTGATGGTGCCTAACCCTAAGACCCACCCCCCGGTGGTGCCTAACCCTAACCTTGACAGTGTTACATTAAATCCATTCACCGTTTTGCAGTTAAATAACGTCTGCAGTTTGGCTTATGTAGGGCGCTATTGATAAATAACGTTAGTGTGTGCCACTATTGATAAATAACGTTAGTGTGTGCCGTTATTTTCTTCTTTTTTCCCTGTGCGCCATTATTATGCAGTACTAACGATAAATAGCGATAAGCGTATCTTTTTAATGTGGCGCCATTTTTATGCATAGGTGCTGTGCGCCATTATTCACTGATCCGTTTGCAATAAGACTGGGTTTACACATAAAAAGGTGTCCAGTCCTGTCAGTTTTTGACAGTTGGCATCAGTTGGTCCAGTCAGGTTAGGCCTGGTTCACAAATAAATCTGTACATTTTCTGGTCCAGTACAGGCCTGTCCTGTCAGTTATGCATCAGTTTTGTATCAGTTTTACCTGACTGGACACACCCATAAAAAGGCCTGATTCACACATAAATCTACACATTTCTGGTCCAGTCCAGTCCAGTCCAGTCCTGTCAGACTTGCATCAGTTTTGCATCCATTTTCTATCAGTTTTGCCAGACTGGACCATTTCCATTAGGTCCAATGCAAAATGATAAGCAATCTCAACAGATCCGCCTAGATTTTCTAGCATGTCAGATCGATTGAAATCAATGAAAATTGATCGAAATCGGCCACAAATCGATTGATTGGTCATTCGATTTGCGATCGATTGAAATCGACAGATTGGCCAATAATCGGCTCAGTGTATGGGCACCTTTTAAGTTCATCTCGGATCCACTTTAAGGTTATCAGGAACTCCCAGCAGCCTCAGCCTTGTTGACATGAATGTGTTCTACCCCCTCCAGCCACTGTTTTCCGCTGTTGGAAGACGGTCTCTCTTTTATTGTAAATGAACGGAGGGCTTGTCTTCCATCTCCCAGCAGCAGCCATTCTTGGCCTGCGGGCGTGTGAGCAGACGTTTATCAGTAGTGAGGCTGACAGTGGCAGAGCCTGGGGGCTGGAAGTTCTGGATGTACCTAATCTCTGACTGTCTTACTGCAGCTCCCTGAATTCAGAAGTAAGAGTGCTTATAATTACAGGTACTCTTTCATTAAAGTGAACACGCTGTCGCAATCAGATGTTTGCAGTACTGTATGTATGTATGTTTTGCCATCTTAATGTCCATTCTGAGGTACTGATTTTTTTTTTCATGTGCATGATATTGCTGCTAGCTTTACAGAATACCCCAAGTCATTTTAATAGAGAGATGCTGGGGGAGACCTGGGGGCCCCAAATCTGCTGCCCCATCTGCCAATGTATGGGCACCTTTAGACTTCCTTCCCAACTTATTTTCATTGTTGTTTCTCATTTTCTGTGTCCAAGACTAGCAGTTTTCATACTCAAGCCACATAGCAACAGTTGGGGCCGTTTCTTGGGCAGTGCGACCACCCTGGGTGCAGACCGGCAAGTAGAAGAAGGGGGGCGCAGGCAGGAAGATATAACCGCTAGGGAACTGGTGATGCACGGTGAAGAAGATTGTCCTCTAGCGGTACTGCAGGCTGTCAGTGCACGCAGGGGCGTAACTAGAAATCACTGGGCCCCCTGCAAAACTTTGGATGGGCCCCCCAGGTATCTTTGCTGGAGGGGGGAGCGCTGAAGGTAGCCAGAGGGGGGAAGTTGTCCCCCCTCCCCGCTGCTATTTGTGCCCGATTCTCCCTCTTCCTGCACTGCGCCCCCTCCTGCCCTTAAAATGGACTTGAATGACCCCAGAGCCAGGGGCCCCCTCTCAGGCATCTCCTCTAAGGGTCCCCCTGCAGCTGCATCCCTTGCAGGGCCTATTGTTACCCCCCTGAGTGCACGGCGCCCATATGACACACCCATAGGAACCCATTTAAAACTGATACAAAACTGACAGGACTAGACTCTGGGGTCTTTTTTTCCCTTCATGATCCCTTTAAAAACATCAGTCTATAAACCTACAGACAATAAGAAAAGAACATATTATCACTGATTATGTCTGTCTTACTAAGCACATTTTTGGTACGGGTGTCCTTTAAGCGATTGCTTGGTATAAAGCATTTTTAATCAAAGCACCTGTCACTCTATGATTTTATAATGAGCCATGCAGTACCGATCGATTGCTTCACCTGCTAGAATTTAATCTGATTCAATATGCAGTATCCTCCCTGAGCAGGACAGCAAATGAAAGGTAAAATTTGACTGTCCTCCCCCCTCTCCAGCTTTATACATGAGGCTTCCTGTGATCTAAGTATATCAGTGTATATAAATAATATAAAAGACAAATCTAGGATAAGGGCATTAAAAATACATAAGAAGAAGAAGAGTCACTGCCTCCAGTTTGCAACATAACCAGAATGTAAAAAAAAAAAACTTGCTCAGATTAACATGCCAGTCCGCTAACAGATGATGTGGCGTCACAATGGAAAACAGCAGCAATAAAGCACTGTTTACATCTTTGCTTGTGATACAGACAGGCCATGTATAGCTGGCTGCAGTATGAGGTACACAGACACATCAGGCTAGGTCATAAACCAGCAGACTGGGCCGGAGCCCAAATGTTGCTGCAAGCAAGTGACAGATTTTTTCACAGCGACATAAATAAGGCGGCTAGCACCTGCAGGACGCTCTGACTCTGTGTTTCGCGCAGTCTTCCAGGAGGCAAAATAATAAATTAGATAGAAGTTTCCTTTTGCAGCGGGCTTGTGGGTATCAACAGAATCCTCCAACACCAAATGGCGTTTTCTCATTCGCTACTTTCTGTGAATAGCAGACATCTTCGTAAGGGGCTTTTCACACTTGTCATAGCCATTTACCACATGCGCTAATTTGCATTTGTGCTTTTTTTGTGTATTTTTTGTAGGAACTATTGTGCACAGTTTTCGGCTTTTTTTTTGCATGCAGTTTTTTGGCTTGTGATTTTTCCCTGAATACCAATAAAGTAAATTTACATGAAAACGTATATGGTTAATGTCAAAATTTTTCACGCATTGTTGTCATTGGCTTGCATTGAAACACGAATCGCATGTAAAAAAAAAGCAAGACCTGCCGTACAAATTTAAAATGCTGAAAAATGGCAAAATTTTACTGTGCATATGAACTCACAAAAAATGTGATATCACTGAAACACGTTAGATGTGCAGCAAAAGCGATTCTGGAATAATGGATATCGCTTGCGTTTTATAAGTTTAACCCCCCCCCCCCCCCCCCCCACACACACACACACACACACCTTATTAGAAAGCTTCCATTATTGACGTTACTTAAGGCCAGCACCCACTATGCTATATTCCTGATGATATTCTGAGCAACGAGCAATCGTTCCCGTGATCTCGCGACGTGGGTACATTATACTCTGTACAGCGCTGCAAAAGATGTTGGTGCTATATAAATACTAGATAATAATAATAATACAGTACTCCATGTTAGGGTTTGAATTATAATTACTTTATTTCACTATGAGCATTAAAGGCACTCCGAGCAGTGCAGTAACTATGGAAATATGCATACCATTTTGAAGCTCTCTTTCTCCTCTTTCCAACGATACATAAACCGCCGCCCGCCGTCTTTGCGTTTTCGCTATTTCCGCGCCGCCGCAATTTCGATCGCGAAATAACGAAAACTAAAAGGCGTAGGGCGGTGGTTTATGTATCGTTGGAAAGAGGAGAAAGAGCTTCAAAATGGTATACATCTTTCCATAGTTACTTGTATTACACAGGACGACACTTTCCCCAGTGTCGGCAGCTCCATTCAGCACAATGCAATGAAATACAAGGAACCCAGGGGGATATAATTACAAACATCATGCTGGTTGGTGTGAGGATATAATTAATTCGTTGCGGGTATGCTTAAAGGCATACCCACAGGCACTGCTCGGAGTCCCTTTAAGGCCCATACCCACGATGCGATTTTTCAGAACGATTTTTCACAAAGAATGTTTTTCTCGCAATATCCTGCAACATCATTTAACAAAAATGTGTTAAACAATGTTTTAGGTGCCACGCACTTTTGAACCACCGCCATGCTGAATGACAACGCGGAAGATCGATCCGATCCTCACTGACTTTTGTGGGTTTTGCCACGATTGTGTAAATGATTGTTTACAATATGATTTGTTTGTTTACGATGACGTTAATGAGGCTTGCAGATTCAGCCAGATGGATTGGGGAACGATCGTTTGTCGGCAGAGATCCCTGATCCATCTGGGCATGGGTACTTAGCTTTAGTCATAGACCAGGCAGTTGTGTGCACTGCTATCAGCAGTCCTGTATTGAGCTGGAGATGAAACCTGCTTCTTCAGACAGGAACCATTTGTCAGCAAATTTCCACCTTGATGACGGAGCAGGTCACGTAACACATGGGGATGTGGCATGAAGCAGCATGTATGTGGCGCATGGTGCACATAGCTTATACTGTGACCATACAATGACCTCTCAATCAGGGAGTAGCTCCTCCTGAAGTCCAGCACGGCAGGAGATCCCCTTTGAAGTGAAGCACATGTTATTGGTCACACTGCACTGAGCTCAGCAAGTGCACATGTGGTGCAGCCAAACTACCCCATTCTTTCCAAGGACAACCACCATCGCTCACTTCTTATGGCAGAAACACTGTAAAGTCAAATAAAGGAAGTTGAGCACCATGTAGCAAAGTCCCGCTCTTTAATGGTTTACATCTAGGATTATTATTGTGTGTGTTACTTTTTAAAGAGAGTAGAAATTTGGGTTCTTTTGCTGACTATATCCACTTTGCAGAGAGCTCACCTCACTTTCTGTCCCTGAGACCTCACTGTTGCCAGGGCAGTTTCTAGGCTACCCAGGGCGAGGGTGTAAAAATTGTGCATCCTTCCCCCCCACCCCCATGGATTCGCAAACCCTTACTCTTTAGGGACAGTCACACAGCCGCAGGTCACAAGTAGATCTCCCTAATTACTAGTGACCAGCCGCTTCCAGGGGGAAGCAGGGACCAGGAAAACACACAGGCGAAGAGAGCCCAGAAAGACTCCTCCATGGGCGCCGCGCACTGACAGTCTGCAGTACTGCTAGAGGATGTCAGGTGTCATCACGCGGTGGTGACGTGATGATGACCTGATGCAGGCAGCCCAGGAGGAGTCAAGGAAGGGGATCGCGCTGGTAATCTTCTTCCATTTGGCTGCACCGCGCGTCACCAGCTCCCTAGCGATTATGTCCTTCTGCCTGCGCCTCCCTTCTTCTACTTGCCGGTCGGCACCCAGGGTGGTCGCACTGCCCAAGAAACGGCCCCAACTGTTGCTATGTGGCTTGAGTATGAAAACTGCTAGTCTTGGACACAGGAAATGAGAAACAACAATGAAAATAAGTTGGGAAGGAAGTCTAAAGTTGCCCATACATTGCTAGATGGGGCAGCAGATTTGGGGCCCCCAGGTCTCCCCCAGCATCTCTCTATTAAAATGACTTGGGGTATTCTGTAAAGCTAGCAGCAATCTTATGCACATGAAAAAAAAAAATCAGTACCTCAGAATGGACATTAAGATGGCAAACATGCATACAGTACTGCAAACATTGTTTGCGACAGCGTGTTCACTTTAAAGAAAGAGTACCTGTATTTATAAGCACTCTTACTTCTGAATTGAGGGAGCTGCAGTAAGACAGTCAGAGATTAGGTACATCCAGAACTTCCAGCCCCCAGGCTCTGCCACTGTCAGCCTCACTACTGATAAACGTCTGCTCACACGCCCGCAGGCCAAGAATGGCTGCTGCTGGGAGATGGAAGACAAGCCCTCCGTTCATTTACAATAAAAGAGAGACCGTCTTCCAACAGCGGCCAACAGTGGCTGGAGGGGGTAGGCTGCTGAGGCTGCTGGAAGTTCCTGATAACCTTAAAAAAGAACATGAAAACAAAAACGTATGCAGCATAACTGCCTTTTCTTCGGCTGTTAAATATGTACAAGAACACTTTCAACTGATAAGAAAACTAAAATGCTAATTTTGTATGTTTTTAACCACTGATAATCAAATAGAACTTTATTTCCTTCTACAAAATGTGACTATGAGCTCCTTCGTGAGACCTCTCACATGACCAAAGCCTAGGCACGGGTCACATGGTCTGTGCCAATACACAGGATCTTTCACAGAGACTCTAATGTGCTATCTAAACAAGTTACCCAACAGGCTCCGGCGAGGTACATGATGGTACTTTGGATATTCATTGTTTGTGTTATTGCCAGTCTGTACCCGCCAATTCCCCTATTGAAATCCTATTCTTAAAGCGGGATTGCCACCATAAAAAAAATCAAATTTCAACAGCAACTAGTCTGAGTGTATTAAGTGATAAAGATGCTAATCCTGCATTTAAAACTTTTTCTGCTGTTATGGTTTGGAGTTATCATGTACCTTAGGAGCACTGGCCCTGACATTACCACAGAGCCATTATCCACGCCGAAAAGTGAGATTGGAAATACAATGTTCCTGTTTGCTATGACAGTACAAGTGTCAACATGCCATGCAAACGTGTCTGATTGCTGCGCTGGAAGTTCAGTGTCCCTCTGAGGCCAAGCATTCACGTTTACTAGTGCCTGTATACCTGGGATTGCTATACAGCTGTAATGTTTATATGCTGTTTCACTAATAAGCGCTGTTCACTGCAGTAAAAACAGTCCTTTATATATTAAGAGTATATATTTTTCAATGCTATCTTTACCTCAATAAAAGACAATTTCATTTTTCTGTAGTTGCATGCTGGGGGGTCTTTTTATCTATAATATATTCCTCCTCTTCCCTTTATTCCTCCCTCTTTCTAATGACATAAGACAGTGCACTTCCTAGTATAGACCTCAGTGGGAGTGTCTGAAGGCTCTGGGAGGAGGGCGGGTAATGAATACACAATTAGCAAGAGGAGAAAAAAAGAGTGAGGGAGGAAATGATGTCAGGATTAGCTTCATTCAAATGTAACCAAGATGGAAACTCTCTAGAATAGGATTCTCTGCTTTACCTTTATAAAATTTAAAGGGATCATAACGTGGATAGCACAATACATCTGTTATGTAAGTAGAACTAGTATGTATCTACTTATATATGTGTTTTTATTTCTAGGTTAGCATGGGTGTCACTTGTTCTTTAATGTCCAGTCCTACCTTCGCCCCATCATTAAACCCTTCTTTACACCTACCCTAGCCTTGTTACTTAATTCCTAACACTTAACCCCAACTTCCTCTGTCATTATTCCATTATCAATGCCTGATCTTAACATCCTCACTTATCCATTATCACTTCATTGGGGGTAGGCAGTAGTTATCAAGGAAGTGCAGCTGTAATGGTTCTGTATTGGTCCTCTTGCTGCTGCAGGTACCACTCTTCCAAGGGTGACATCTTGACAACCAGTGCTTCAGTTATATCACAGCTAATTGATAGAGGTCTGTGCACCGCCATCAGCTATGTTATAGTCAAGTGCCAATACCCAATGGAATGCTTTGCTCTGGTAAAGCCCATATAATCCATGCCTTGCAGAGGTCACATGACTGGCTTCCAGAGGAAACCAAGGAAGCAAGAATGTTCACTCAAGATTTGAGGTCCTTCATTTAATGCCTTCCTCTTTTACTGAAATAATAACAACAACAACAACAAATAACATTTGTAAAGCGCTTTTCTCCCGTGGGACTCAAAGCGCATAAGCATGGCTCCGACCATCGTGGTACAGGGGAAGAATTTTATAAATCTGGAAATGCCAGGCTAAACAGGTGGCTTTTCAGTCTGGATTTGAATAGCTCCAGGGATGGTGCTGTCTTTACTGGGTGTGGTAGGGAGTTCCAAAGAGTAGGGGCAGCATGACAGAAGGCTCTGTCTCCAGATTTTTTGAGGTGCACTCTGGGAGTGACCAAGTTTATAGAACTTGCTGATCTGAGGTTGTGAGAGGTGTGGTGCAGCTTCAGCAAGTCCTTCATGTATCCAGGGCCCAGATTGTGCAGGGATTTGAATGTCAGCAGTCCAATCTTGAAGAGTATTCTCCATTCTACTGGTAGCCAGTGCAGTGAGCGAAGGATCGGTGTAATGTGACAGTGGCGAGGCTGGTTTGTTAGCAATCTGGCAGCAGCATTCTGCACTAATTGCAGGCGACGCAAGTCCTTTTTGGGGAGGCCAGCATAAAGGGCATTGCAGTAGTCCAGCCGTGATGTGATGAAGGCGTGGACTAGGGTTTGAAGATCCTCTGGGGGAATCAGATGTTTAATCTTTGCAATGTTCTTCAGATGAAAGAAGGAAGATTTAACTACAGATGAAATTTGGTTTCTGAAACTCAATTCCCCATCGATTAGTACGCCAAGGCTGCGCACAAGGTTGGAGCTGTTTATGTCTGAATTCCCAATCCTGATTGGTGTTGCTTTAGGATAGAGCTGTTTTGATGGCGAGCACTGGCTTTGGACAAACAGGACCTCAGTTTTGTCAGCATTCAGTTTCAACCAGTTATCATTCATCCATGCCTGAAGCTCAGCTAAGCAAGAGTTTATTTTTGGGGTAGGGTCTGTTCCACCAGGTTTGAAGGACAGGTATAACTGTGTGTCATCGGCGTAGCAGTGGTACGTCAGGCCATGTCGTTGGATAAGTGTACCGAGTGGCAACATGTAGATTGCAAACAGCAGAGGGGATAGGATTGATCCTTGTGGCACTCCGAATTGTAGAGGTGCAGGTTTGGACATTATAGGTCCTAGGGATACTCTCTGTGTTCTGTCAGTCAGGAATGATCTGAACCACTGGAGGACTGATCCACTGATGCCACAGTACTCCTGCAGTCTGTTAAGCAGGATTTCATGGTCAACTGTATCAAAAGCAGCTGAGAGATCCAACAGGATTAGGATGGAGCATTCCCCTCTGTCCCTTGCCATGAGCAGATCGTTGCAGACTTGGATGAGGGCTGTTTCACAGCTGTGGTGTTTCTTAAAGCCAGATTGTAGAGGGTCCAGGATGTTGTTTACTGACAGCCTGGTTTCAAGTTGCAGATAGACAGCCTTTTCAATAACTTTACCTAAGAAGGGGAGGTTGGAGACAGGTCTGTAGCTGCTCATAGCATCTGGATCCATGGAAGGTTTTTTGAGAAGGGGCTTGATGATTCCTTCTTTTAGAGAGGTAGGAAACCTCCCTGCTTGCAGAGAGCAATTTACTATTTTGTGAAATGCTGGACCAAGCAGGTCAGGGCATTTCAGCATATGTTTAGTTGGTCCAGGGTCCAGGTCGCAGGTTGTCTGGTGGAGACGACAGAGGGTGTCTGAGATCTCTTCCTCACTAATACTTTTGAAATCAGTCCAGGGTGTTAGGTTGTTTTTGCAGCTATTTCCATTAGTTGCATGAGTCTTGGGTGCTGTGGACTGAATGAGAGACCGAATAGAAGATACTTTGTCAGCAAAGTAGCAGGCAAATTTCTCACATAGCTCCTTTGAGGGAGTTATAGTGGGTTTTAGACAGGATGGATTACATAGTCTATCAACTGTGCGGAATAGTTGGGCTGGTCTGTTGGCGGCCTTTGCGATCTCCTGTGATAGGTAGGAGGATTTTTTCTTGGTGATCGCATTTTGGTAGCTTTCCCGGTGAGAGACAAGGGTGTGTTTATCTTTTGAATTCTGAGATTTTCGCCACTTCCTTTCTAGTCTGCGCACTTCTTTCTTTAGGTCCTTTAGTGAGCTGTCAAACCACCGTGCATGGTGAAGTGGTGTAGATCGTTTGATGCGAACTGGAGCGAGGGCGTCATAGGCAGATGACACTGCATGGTTGTAAATCAGGACCATGGAGTCTGGGTCTGCGCAATGATTGGTTAATGCGTCGAAGTTGAGGATATTCTGAACGTGCTGGGGTGAGACATCTTTCAGTGAACGGTATTTTATGAGTTCTTTCCCTCTGTGTTTTATCGCTGATGCTGTCAGAGAGAGAAATAATGCCTGCTCAACGATTACTTAAAGGACACCTGAAGTGAGAAGGATTTGAAGGCTGATAAATGTATTTCCTTTTACACAATACCAGCTGCCTGGCTGTCCTGTTGATCTTTCATGCATCAGTAGTGTTTGAATCATGCACCTAAAACAAGCATGCAGCAAATCCAGTCAAACTTCAGCCAGAAAGTGAAACACCTGAACTGCATGTTATAACAGAGTCTATGACTTAAAGTATTAGAGGCAGAGGATAAACAGGACAGGCAGGACATTTGCATGGTTTAAAGTGACAGAGGGATATGGAGGCTGCCATATTTATTTACTTATTTTCTGATGAAACAGAGCAGAGCTAAAGACCCTTCAAACTTCCAGGCTGTAAAAACCTTAAACAAACGAGAAACAGTGAAAGACAGGTTGAGATAAGTACTTCAGAAAATAGCACTGCTCTCTCACTAAATTAGTCGGAGAGCTCAGAGAAGCTCTTTTCCATAGATAACAAGTGACGTTTCTTAACTCTTCCTGTTGTGGAAACAATATAAGACTCATATCTGTGCTACTAATGTTATATTTCTTAGCTGTACTACACATCCAACTAATTATCTCATACGTTTATTTTCACTTCAGATTCTTAAGAGGGGAAATAAATATGGCAGCCTCCATATCCCTCTCACTTCAGTCCTTTAAATGAATGTTTCCTTTTCAGTTCAGGCTTCTTTTAGGTTAATTTGGGAGAACTGATACTTTTAGTATCATAGGAGTGGAAGAGCCGGTATAGACCTGACCTCTGAGTAAAATAATGCCCTGTATGAGATTGCAACACTGGAGGAAATGTTCCACACAATGCACTGTACAGAAATATCTCACAGACCCCTTTAGAGGGAGAGTTAAATCTGATTTACAGATAGATTATAGTCTTTATTTAAAATGAATGATGTTTGTGCTCATGTAAAGTAATGGTATGACCTCTAAAATACTTCTTTGCCACTTGTCAAAAGACTTTTGTGCTGTGGTGATCCCACTTAGGCTGACCCTGTTGTAACTTGTTCAGTCACTGAGCGCAGATTAGAATTTTCATACTCCCACCTGGAGGGCTCTGCTGTATTAATGGGGCAGAATGTGGAGAGAGAATCCAGCTCTTTAGAAAAGCAAACATGTACAGTGCTGAGACAGACAGAAAACCCCCTCTGACAGCTCGTCTCCTGTCACCAAAACACAAGACGCTCTTAGTGCTCTTGCATTTCACCTATGCTCATACAAAGCATTTTTTTCACCCTCTATCATTAAATATGAAATACATAAGCAGCAACCTGCGAGACTTTAGTTGTAGGACCACAAGTTCCAGCATGTATATTCCCCCTATAGGTGTGTACATACGTAGGCAATGCTTAGGAGGAACTCATGGAAAAGCATGTGATTCATTTGATTAGCTGATAGATTTGTAAGTCTCTGATTTGCTGATAATGATCATGTGTTAAACCAGGAAGTCATCACAGCAAATCAGAACCTTACAAATCTATCAGCTGATCAAACTGATCACATGCTTCTCCATGAGTTCTCCTAAGCATTGCCATTCCCTACACACAAGTTCTGTCACCCACAGAGATCAGGGTTTGATTCTGCAGGCGACAGTTTGGGCCCCTGTATTGTATAGACCTTTTGCTAGGCTCAAGTTCGGTACAGAAGCGTCACAGGCCTAGAGGCTAGCGACGCATACTGTTGCTATAGAGGAGGGAAGAGCGACAACACACAGCACACAATGGAGCAGGAGGAGTCAGTAGAAGAACATTCCCCTTCTCCTACGCTCTGACAAAAGGATCCAGCACTCCAGATCTCTCTGGGACGTCCAGTGGAAGGTGAGAGGGCGCTGGACATATGGTAGAGCCATCCAATATATGTACAATGCTTAAAACACACCTGAAGTATGCCTAAAGTAAAAAAATTAAAAAAAAGAATATTGGGGTGCAAGTACACTTACCCCTTACTATCCTCATACTGCTCGATGCCCCTCCCCCCTGAGCCTACAAGATTGGAAAATGTCTTAACACTTGAAAAAGAAAGCACAGAGACTCCGGCGCTGCGCAATTTATACAATATACATAAATACAATAAATAAATAAACAGGAGCCCAAATAGCGCAATATGGTATAGGCGTTCATTGGCTGTTTGCTGCTGACTCTGTAATTGGCCTGAGGAAGTGGACTCAGACCCACGAAACCTGTTGCCTGTGCTTTATTAATTTCATTGTTCTGTGAAATTGTCTTTATTGAGGTAAAGACGGCATTGAAAAATATAGACTGTTAATAGACTGTTTTCACTGCAGTGAGCAGCACTTATTAGTGAAACAGCATATAAACATTACAGCTGTATAGCAATCCCAGGTATACAGGCACTAGTAAACGTGAATGCTTGGCCTCAGAGGGACACTGACCTTCCAGCACAGCAA
This sequence comes from Hyperolius riggenbachi, assembly GCF_040937935.1. Lineage (NCBI taxonomy): Eukaryota > Metazoa > Chordata > Amphibia > Anura > Hyperoliidae > Hyperolius > Hyperolius riggenbachi. Next base: position 106,622,204 of record NC_090646.1, on the reverse strand, counting down.
TCAGACACGTTTGCATGGCATGTTGACACTTGTACTGTCATTGCAAACAGGAACATTGTATTTCCAATCTCACTTTTCGGCGTGGATGATGGCTTTGTGGTAATGTCAGAGTCTCTCAGTGAGATGAACCCAATCCAGATACTGGTGTTTATTTAATCTAACGGTGGCCAAGTTACTTTATCCTCCCGTACCTTAGGGGACAAAAATCGATTAGCAATTGCAAAGCTCCGGAACCATAAACGGTAAAGAGCAGGGCAGCCTTGTGCTGACTCCGGACTTGTTTCCAGTAATTGTCTTTTAAGCTGTAGTGATTGTTACCCCCCCCCCCCCCCCCCCAAAAAAAAAAAGAACTTTGAAAAGTTGCTAGCAACGATGACATTGATACATGGAATGCCGGCTTCTAGCTTCACTTCATTGTAAAATACAATTACACTTTGCTTCCTTTGAGAGTTTTTCATTTGCTGGACAAAGAAACATAAGCCTGAACTTTCTACAGTGCTTGTTGTGGGCACCCAAGCCCTGAGATATATATCATGTCAAAGAGAGTGGAACAGTTCTAAGTGTTCCAGCATCATTAGGGGAAATATGAAGTGAGCAGGAGTGAGAGACAATTCTGATTGGTGCTACTATAGTGTGATTTTGACCATCAGTGTTCTACTATAGTGGGATTCCTACCATATTAGTATACTATAGTGTGATTACTACCACCAGTGTTCTACTATATCGGGAACCCTACCGTTCTACTAGGTATGATCGGAAATGCTGATTTCTGATTTTGCGGAAATTCCGATTTCTGCCGATGCCTATTACTGATTCTGCATATTTCCAATTTCCGAGGAGTATTATTTCTGGAGAGTAATTTTTTGCATTTTCTAATTGGACAAATACTTCCGAGTTGACTCTACATTCTCTAGTTGGTATGATGCTTCCAAGTCCTGTGATCGGGCTAAAATGACTGCGTTGCGGTAATGCGGTATCTCCGAAGAAATCTGATTTCCGTTTTTCGACAGGAAATCCATTTCTGCGGAGACCGAATAAGCAACCCTCCATTCTACTATACTATAGCATGGTTCCCACCATCAGTGTTCTACTTCAGAATTTATCGTGATTACTACCATTCTACTATACTATAGCGTGATTCCTACCATCAGTGTTCATGCTGTAGTAGTGCTAGGACTTCATGGTGAAGTTAATATCGTGACAACATTTTGGAAGTGTATGCTGCGTGTGTACCTTATTCTACTGGTTTCAACAGTCAATCTTACCATGCAACATTTATGGGGTGAGGTAGGAACAAAAAATGATTGTAGGAATCATGCTATAGTAGCACCTGATTTTCTCAGTCGCTGATCAGGTATCTAGGTGAGGTGTTATGACTCCATTGGCTGCACGCCTAAGGTCAGCTGAATAGTGTACTGGTAAGGCTCTTGCCTTTGATGTAGGATTAGAACCCTTGACCAGAGTTTGAATCCTGTCTCTAGCAAGTACGTAAAATGCTCCCTAATGATCCTGGTTGTCCACAGAGCTCTGAAGAGCGTTGAGTCTGCTAGGACTAGGAGTTGTCCTGTCCATGTAGTAGGGACTACTTATTAGTGTAGCAAGTTCTGGGGACCGCAAACCAGCCTCCTGTGAGCCTCACCACCCACACAATGACACAAGTCCCTACCCTATGGCACTTGGCCGAAATGCCTGGTACACGCCATGCAATTTCCCATCAGATAGATGGTGAAATAATCAATATCTGATAGTTCTGATCAAACACTTCTATACAAAATCAATCAGAAATCAGATCAGCCTGTAGGAAATTATCTATTCGACTGTCTATTTGACAGGAAATTGCATGGACCTTGATTCACTAAAGGGTGCTAAGTGTTAGCACGCCAGTGAAAAGGCACTTAGGATGTGAAAACAGCTGCTTCACGCGCTAATACGCACGCAAAACTTTGCGCGCACAAAGTATACTTAGCACGCGAACGGTGCTGCAGCCAAATAGATCAGCAGGGCTGCCAGGCAACTGGTAATGTTTAAAGGGACTCCGAGCAGTGATAAAAAAACAACGGTTTAATCGCGCATGCGCAATACTGTCACGCCGGCCGCCGTGATGACGTGAGGCAGCTGGCGTGATGACGACTAACGTCATCTTTCAGGAAGAGGGAGCCCGACACTCGGTCCTGGTGTCGTCGGGTGCCATTTCTGCGCAGGGACCGGGTGAGGAGCCAGAAGGACACCGAGGGACCTCCCGACCTATGGTGGGCTGTAGAAAGCCCCAGGTAAGTTCAGATTTTGTTTTTAATCACTGCTCGGAGTCCATTTAAAAGGAAATAAATATGGCTGGCTCCATCTCCCTCTCACATCAGTTGTCCTCTAATAAAAACAGCGCACAGAAGTGGCGTACAGAATCTGTTTCATGGCCCAAATGTTCTTGAAGCTAAAGTACAACTTGATTTCTCTACTCTTTGGATTCAGCAGGTGGGAAGTTCAATTCAATCAGTTGTTACCATGTAATTCGAACAGTAGGAAGAACAACAGATGCCAGACACTACATTTCTGCTCTTCACTAAACTCCAATGACAAGAAGGGAGAGTGTGTCTTATGGCTGATGCTGCTCATCTGCATTACTGCATGTAGAAGGGGTTATGCATGAGATAGATTATACAGCTAGCTACAGAAGAGGTTAGTGAGCTTTTAGGAGGGATAGAGAGGTTATTTGGGAAAAGGGTCTACAAGTAAAATGAGACAATAGGACAGAGTCTTATTATCAAGCAGGACTCAAAACATCCTAAGCAACTTGTCTGTCAGCTTTGTAGTTTGATGTCCTGAATTCAGAGGTTTCCTCTCTCAACACCAGATCATATAGCCAAACGGCAGCTTTTCTGCAGCCTCATTTGTACACTTCCTGTGGAACTCTCTGGCTTGTTGTGGTTGCCTGAATGTTGAGGAGGAAGAACAGGAATAAGGAACCATACTGAATGAGGATAAGAGTGGAAATAAACTGAGAATCTATGTTCAGTGTGTGGGAGGAATGGACACCTCACTGATCAGTTTCAGATGAGAGAGGAATCTATGTTACTGCCAAATGGGTGGCAATCTATTAATGTATGGCTACCTTTTTAACACCATAATTTAATTTCAATCAGATTTCAGTTGATATCTGTGTGAAAACTGGCTGAACCGCCACCTGCAGACTCACAGCAAGCAAGATCTGTGCTCCATGAGTCAGACAGAAGCAGCAGAGCAGTGGAGAGACTGAAAAAGATCAAGTGAGTGTAGAGCTGATGCTGCCCCCCACAGTCTGCTGCACTGAATCATTTGATTAAGTCAGCTTCATGGTAGGGCCGGCCCTACACCCATGCTTTCCTGTGGTCCGATTCCTTGTGTCTGTTTTCTCTGTATTTGTCTGTTGCATGTCCGTAGCTCAAAAACCCGACCTGCACAATTTTCAGCGGATGTGTTGCTATTTATTGAACAGAATAGGATTCACGAGTGTGGCGGATGCTGAAAAGAACTTCTAAAGTGGACAAATTTATTTCTAGAATTTGGCATATTCAGAACACCCCAATGCTCCCGATTGCCGTTGTTCAGCACCGAACAGGCAGTCAGGGTCAGGAGGAGTTCACTGCCTTGCTAGCCACATTGCATTTCGCTTGACTCCAATACGTTCTCCTTCCAATTTGGTTTAACTAGCAAGCCAGTGAACTCCTCCTGACCTTGTCTGCTTGTTCAGTGCTGAACAGCGGCAGTATTGGGGTGTTCTGACTCGGCTATGCTAAATTCAAGCACCAACGCTATTTATTTCCTTTTCAACAATACTGATTGCCTGGCAGTGCTACTGATCTTTCTGGCATCAGCAGTGTCTGAATCACAGACCTGAAACAAGCATGCAGCTAATCCAGTCAGACTTCAGTCAGAAACATCGGATCTGCATATGCTTGTTCAGGATCTATGTCATTAAAGGCAAGTACACACCGCGCGATACTTGCAGCGATGTTACCCAACGTCAGGCAACATTGTTACCATAAGCATGTTGCCCCCATGGTGATCCGACATCGTTAAGAGGTGGACATGGCTATTCGGATTGGGTAAATCCCAATGACTCCCAAAGTACCGCGATCTCTTGAAGTCACGTCATGCCCGTCGTGTACAGAGGCGCTTAATTTGAATCCTTGTGCAGATTGTTTAATACTCCTCCCTATATTGCCTGATGAAGCGGGGTTGAACCTGCAAAACGCGTTGCATTTCTTTTTGGAGTTCCTAATAAATGTGTTTGACTGTCTGAATCGCAGTCGTTGTCGTGTCTGCTTGAGGGAGGTAAGACCACCACTTCCTCCTTCAATTTTGCCATTTAAGTTGGTTTTTAAGCTCATTTAATCTAATCTTATACTTTTGGCGCCTCTGTTCATTGTATACAACCGTCGTGTACCATAGCACATATCCGCCAGCCAGAAGATGGAGGAAGATGGATCGTCGGAGCGCTCATCGCCAGGTAGATGTCATTGGATCCATCTCCCTGCATCGTAAGGTGAGTACGTAGCATAAGTATAAGTGGCAGAGGATCAGCAGGACAGCCAGGCAACTTGCATTGCTTAAAAGGAAAATAAATATGTCAACCTCCATATCCCTCTCACTTCTGAGATATGCAGCTACTTACTGAATATCACTTTAAGCCCTTAGCCCTTAAAATATTTTATTTAAACAGACTTAAGCAGATGCTGTAAATGCACATTGCTGAACCGTAGCTCAAGAAAAAAAAATATAACATAAAATTTCCAACAATAACGCGAAATTCAAAAAATGAACCCGTATAAACAGAGATTAAAAAAAAAGTACCATGGTAACGCTTGTTCCACCTCACATGAAAACCATGATGCTGGCGACTTTGAAAGGCTAACAGGCACAATGCAACGCTCATGTAATGCTGAAAGTGCTTCAATCACCAGAAAAGACCCACAGGACTCTGTATAATTTGACTTTCCTCGCACGATGGGGATGTACGGCGTGGTGTGATGTGCAGATTAATTATAAAGCCCTTACCATTAGGCGGACTCTATCGGTTTACAGTAACACGCCGTGGATCAAAGCCAGCGCTCTTATCAAAGAGTGGCGGCAAACAAAACACCAAGCAGAGTTCTTTGAACGTGTAACATCACACTTATTCAGGAAATGGCTAAATATCAGCTATAACATAACGTACTAAATAATATGAAAAAAGTACTGGACACAGCTGCCAGAATGCCAGTTCTAATGACATAGCGGCCCATATCTTGCTGTCTACAAAACATTAGGCTAGACGTCTTCCTTGTCAACAATAGCCAGGGATTAGCTGGCATCTCAGCGCCAGATCTGAACCCCTTCTAATCACACTTCAGGTTTTGCTTTCTTTTTTATCTTATTATTTTAGAGCTTCTTCCATTCATTTTTAATCTGATCTGGAACTGCTGGCTATTTGTTGATGTTTCCACACAGGAAGTGACTATCGATGTGCCTGCCACTTGCAATAAGTCCGCATGATAGTCTTGCGGCTGCCAAATTCCTTTTTGCTTATTTTGTCCTGACGGGGACCCTGGGGTGTTGGCACCTAAATCACGCTAGACCCACAATAGCTGACAAGTATTGTCATGAAGTCATTATCGCCCTTGTTCTTTTACTGTATGTGCAGATGTGTTTGTACTGTGGCAACATCAAAAGCCCTTATTGTCCAGCCCCCACCTCCACTGCCTTCCATCTTATTAATTATGTATAGTATATTTATTGCGTATCGCTAGCAGAGTGTCTTTTGGCTAAACGTCATTCCAAAATTGTATACATTACAACCCAATGAAATAAGCAATCGTATTCAATCTTTTTTTCTTTTCACAAAGATAATGCAAAAAAGGACTCAAAGGGAGCTGTGATGTCCGCTTATTAAAGACGGATCGGTGTAAAAATGAATTTTGATTAGTTGTTAGAGGCTACCACATTTTAGATATTGCTCTTTGCCTCATTAAATTATACTGCAATGAAAATAGCCTGATGGAATGAAAATAAAATCTATGTAGAGTAAAAATCTATCCTTATTTCAGTTTGAAAAGTTTAAGAGAAACTTTACTGCGGATAACTTAAAGAGAACCTGAGGTGAGAGGCTGACATTTTTATTTCCTTGTAAACAATGCCAGTTGCTTGGTAGCCCTGTTGATCTTCTAGCATAAATAGTGACTAAGTCGAAACCGTGGAACAAGCATACCGCGAATCCAGTAAAACATGAGTCAGCTGAGTCCGGGTACTTGATCTGCTGCATGCTTGTTCAGGGTCTATGGGTAAAAGTATTAGAAACAGAGGATCAGAAGGATAGCCAGGCAACTGGTATTGTTTGGAAGGAAATAAATATGGCAGCCTCCATATCCCTCTCATCTCAGATTCCCTTTAATGAATAAAACTACTTGTCCTTTTTAAAAAAACGAATTTATACATTTAGTCAATGTTAGCCCAATGTAAAATCTTACCTCACCCTGATTTGCATTCTTAAATGTATCATCTTTACTTCTGGCAAGGTGCATTGCATTGAGATGTTACTCTCCTCTCTCTGTCCCCCCATTCCACCGCTGCCCTCTGTTGGATGGCGGTGGAATTAGCCTGCACTTGCGCGTGTTCAGTACAGATCTACTCATTTTCGAATCTACTCATTTTTGGATCTACTCATCTTTGGAAATACCTCTGAAGCCTGCATGTTGAGTCCCAAAGAGGTATACGACCAAGCAGGTAGAATAACTTCTATGGGGTACAGTGGCAGAATGGCAGGACAGAGAGAGGACCAGAAAGGCTTTATGGTATCCATAGCCTTGCCTCTCTATAGATCAGTATTTAACCTGATGCAAATCTTACACACTACAGGTTCACTTTCAGTAGAATCCATAAACATAAAGCACATGTTGCTTCAGGTACCCTTTAAAGACGCTGGCACAACAAAATGTGTTCCTATGGTCCTATCAGAACGATTTGGCTGTAGTTGTAAAGTATGCCTTCCATATCCACCTTCAGAATAAAGGGCTTTTCCTAGAAAGATGCCCAGAGCAGGGACAAGGTCCTCCAGCACCCAAGGCTGAGACACCAAAGTGCGCCCCTTCATCCCTCCCACCCCAGCCGTCACACACTGATTGCTATTAGACTAAGAGGGCCACAGGGCCCACAACCTCCCCAACACCTTAATATCTAGTTATCTGGCTTGCAGTCACTGCTATGTATCCCCTTTTCTTATTTCTTTATGCTTCATACACAATTAGGAATGACAGCTGAATGAATTGTGCGCGCCTCCTACACTGCGCCCTGAGGCTGGAGCCTCTCCAGCCTATGCCTCGGCCCGGCCCTGAAGATGCCACTCCATGTACCTTCTGCAAACAAACAAGTGATAACTTTGCAAAGAGACAAGATTTATCTAACTGCTGTGCAAAGTAACCATTCCCCCCCCCCCCCCCCCAATATATAACCCTACTGGTGCCTTAACAAGCATTTGTCAGTGGGTATGCCAGCAATTTACCAGTAAACACAGGGTTGAATTTCAGGAAAGAGCACAAAGGCCCGGACCTTGGGCAGCTGCAGCCCAAGGGGGCACCTGAACATGAAAGAGGAGTTGCTACATATGAAAGAGGAGGCTTGAAAGTGGTGAGCAACACGTGACAAGGAAAACTGATGCTCAAGGTGGCTGATCATGAGAGGAAAAGGCTGCTGTACATGGATGATGCACATACAAGAGGGGACTGCACATGGAATGGGAGGGGCGCTGCTGCACATGAAAGGGGAACCACGACATACATGGCCTAGGGGCATAATAAGTACAAATCCAGCCGTGTCTGAACAGACCAGGGTCAGCACAATGGTGTTCATGGAAAAGTAAATTAAAAAAAAATCACACTATTTGCTGTTTTGAGATTCTACTTGTCATGTGAACAGGAATGATCTGCTTTTGACTTATCAGATGACTGGATGTATAACTGGATGTATAACAAGATATGTATGGCCAGTTTTAGTGTTCCATCCTATTGCCACCACATGTGCGATCTTCTTTTTTTGTATAATGGTTGGAGGCATTGGGACCTACTGAATAATGTCCCTCCACAGAGAGGAATGCTGTTTTATAGTACTGATGTAATGTTACGTGATGTGGTCAGTCAAGATGTAAACAGTACTAAAATGAGTTCTTTAACCTTTACCAGAAAAAAAGTTGAGTTCCCGTTAGAGAACAGTTCATTTCCCGCTCGCTGTATATCACACACAGGAAGATGGTGTCCTGTGGAACGCTGCTTAGTCAACATGGGCTCGGAAGGATTTTGCCCAGTATCTTTCAACATAGCAATAGACTCTACAGACAGACATGCACAGCCTATTGTTCTAGTGCAACTCTAGATTTGGTGAGACAAGGCAAGCAGGAAAAGCGTCCAGGTATTCATAGCAGTCATCACAGCCAGGGCCCAATACTGAGCTCACACTTCTAGCTGTGGATTCAGTTACACAGTGTGGAGGAATGCGTGGAATTTACATGATAATATCTCGAAAAAGTCATTCCCAAACTCGGCCATCGGTCAGGTCACAGAGGTAACACTTCCCTGGATTTTTAATTAGGGAATGGTGTTTAATGTGTGTTTTGTGCCCCCAGGCCCCCTCCCCTCTTTTAATATGCCCAATCTGGATTCCAGGAATTCACGTTGTATGAGGCTACTGCTGGATTTATGATCATGAGAACAGCTAGTGGCAAACAAGGGAGATTTTTAAAGTGACGCACCAGGTCCACAAGCTCAAAAAATATGTTAAGTAAAAAGCTAGATGCATTAAAAAAAACTGTCCAACATGTGGTCAAAAAACTCTGAAAAGGTGTGTTTCTTATGGTATAATGCCAGGGCTGGTTATCTCATGTAGCAAGGTGAAACATTTGCATCAGGTACAGAGATGTCTGGGGCAGCACGTTTGTACTGTGTTTACACTAACAGCATACAGTCAGAGTAGGAAAAGCGAGAGGAGAGCGAGCAAGGTGAAGAGGTCATCATTGGGGAAAAGCAGCTTGTTGTGCTTTGTGAGGAGTCTGACAGTAAGTGAGGAGGGGGGGGGGGGGAGGCAGAAGAGCAGCAGTGTTTCATTTGAATTGCACAGCAGAAGGAATGAGGTGGCACTGCTGTCCTGAGGAATGGAGTGGCTGAGAGTGAGCAGTTTGTTTGACACTGACTCACAGCCAGCCAGTGTATAAAGATACCGAGGCCTGTTTTGGGGGCGGGGTCTGTGTGAGTGTCCACGTGGAGAGAATAGAGCAGGGTCCATGACACCTTTGCTGGTGTATTTGCTGCTTTCATGAAAGCAGACAAAGTGTTAACATCTTGTGCTTACATATTAGCTGTGTCTGCCGAGCCTGTGGAATTTATGAGGTGACACAGCTGAGAGATCAAATTACACTTGTGATTACTTGAAGATGAGGGAGAATTAGACAGGCTCTTATCTCTAAAAACACACAGGGTGCATTTCTCTGTTTTCCTTCTGTCCTGTGCAAGCGTTCAGGTCTACTTTAAAGCTGTGTAGATTCCAGAATTATTATTTTTCTCATTATACACATTTATACAGCACCAACATCTTCCACCGCACACACACAGAGCCCTAAATAATTCACGTCACTGGCTGTCCTTCAGAGGAGCTCACAATCTAATGTATGAAGCAACAAAAGCTTCCAGTGTAAGCCTTGCTATCAGTCAGCAGATAAAGTGTAAGGGATGGGCACAAACACAGCCCATCAGACGATGTCTGCAATCTATCTGCTTCTCTGTTGCAATAAGATAAAGGTGTTAAACTGGATTTCCGGCCATAGAAATAAATAATTCAGAATAACTCACGCATCCCATTTTCCACCAGTTTAAATATGGCCATGCCAGGAGAAGATCAATACAAAACAATAGCGCTTGTTTACCGTTTAGTAATACGTCATGGGACAGGCGTACAGACGCTACATTTCTGCAGGAGACCATTATTATTATTATTATTCAGTATCACAAATGATTGTCTCCCATAGCAGAGTTGTTGTGTCTGTGAGTATCTTTACAGTCACTGTGAAGTGCTAGCCCAGGTCACATTCCTTGTGGGGCCTTCCACAGCCCCACGGCTTTCCATCTGGAGCCCCTTTGTGCTCGGGTTTGCCCTGTTCTGGTGCCGCATCTTAATACAACCTGGGCACCAACTGTAAGAGTGGGATGGCATCATGGTGGTAGGGATGATTGCATGTACCTTTATGGGGGGAGGGAGGGGGGCGTTAGTGCAGTACTTTGGAGTGGCCCATTTTAAAAGAACAAAGATCTTTTTAAAGAGACTCTGTACTAAAAAAAAGTCCCCTGGAGGCATACTTAGCTCAGGAGGGGGAAGCCTCAGGGAAGGTAAATATTTACATCCCCACCGTTCTGGGAGGATTTTCTCCGCCGCCGTGGGCCTGAGAAGGACGGGGGAAGCCTCAATAGGATCCGGAGGCAACCCCTTCCTGAGATGAGTACCCCCTAGGGGAGGTTTTTCTCATTACAGGTTTTCTTTAAAGAGACTCTGTACTAAAAAAAAATCCCCTGGAGGGGGGTACTTTCCTCGGGAGGGGGAAGCCTCAGGGTCCCAGTGAGGCTTCCCCCTCCCCTGTAGCTGCAGGCAATCCAGCGCTGGCTCCCCGAAGCGTCCCGCAATCCTGGCTCGACAAGCCTGACAAGGCTTGATATATTTACTTTCCCTGGCTCTAGTGGGGGCGCTGTTGCGGCTCTCAGCACGGAGATAGGCAGAAACAGCCGATCTCTGTTGGGTCTACTCTACTATGCAGGCGCAGAAGACTTGTGCCTGCGCAGTAGAGTGGACCGACAGCGATCGGCTATTTCCACCTATCTCCGAGCGGAGAGCTGATACTGTGCCTGAGCTGGAGCCAGGGAAGGTAAATATTTACATCCCCGCTGTTCGGAGGGGCACATCGAGACCGCCGTGGGACACAGGAGGACAGGGGGAAGCCTTGATAGGATCCGGAGGCTTCCCCAACCCGAGGTGAGTACGGGGAACTTTTTTTAGTTACAGGTTTTCTTTAATAAGGTATGATTTTTATTCTGGTTCATTCGTTTATTTTTTACTCATAAACTTCCTGCTTACTTGCCAGCAAAAGCAAGAAAGCATGGTGGAATTCTGTTGGAGCAGATTGTTCTGTACACGCAGATCTGCACCCAGTATAACAAGTTAGAACTCTATAATGAGATAAATCATGCACAACTATCAGACAATGCAGCTTACTTACCATAGAGAGAATACAGGGTGAATACAGGAAATGACAATCCCATAAAGATCATCATCACGGTTTACACACAGTGACATCTTGTGGGTGTTTTACTATACTACAGTTTAATGCTGTTTAAGGTAATAGTGTTTTTAAATCTCTAACAACCCCCCTCCCCTCCCCCCGAGCATTGTGGAAGAGAAGGGATACTTTCTACTGGCTTCAGAACTGTAAGTAAATGAATGCCTGACAGGACTAAAGATGTCACCACCTGTGATAAATTGCAAAACGTAATTTGGGGTAGTGAAAGCTTTTACAATGGATGAACACTGACCAAATATTTTATAAATCAATATTGTAAAAAAAAATAAAAAATAAGCAGTTTTATTAATAACGTCATTTTCATTATGTTGGCCAATAAATGGTATCATCCTGATTCAAAACGCCCTAATTTAACAAATGACTAATACTCTACTGCCACTACCGAATTGGAAATATTAATTTATTTTCTATCGCACCTTTCACAGAAAGGCTAAAAATGAACCTTAAAGTGAACCTCCAGACTAAAAATCTACTCAGCAGCACTGACAAGGCTTGGTGTTTCTTTAACAGTTTCACAGCATCAGAACTTTGTTTTTCTTATAGAAGACTCATTTTTAGCTGCATTTTTAGCTAAGCTCCGCCCCATCAAAGAAAACTGCCCGGGCTTTTTCCCCCTAATGCTGTGCAAAGCATGATGGTATTTCCTATGTTGTTATTCACGTTGCCTAGCAACTGGGAGGGGTGATCAGCACACAGGACAGTTGGAACTGTGTCTCATGCTCCCTGTCACCTTCTTTCAACCAAAAAGATGGCTGCCCTTATGAAATCAAGAGTTTGCTTTCTTAAAACAGAAAAAATTTGCGATAATTCAGGTTGGAGTGAGCTTGGAATCACAAACCTTTGCCTGTTCTTTTAAAACGGGGTGGATAAGAGATTATATTATCTATCTATTTTAATTAACATAACTAATGTAACTTAATGACTGTATGTTTGTTTAGGCTGAAGTTCATCTTCAAATCATCTCTGACATCAAAACCACCTAAAAAATGTTTTTGTGTAAAATGCATTATTCTGCTATTAGCAATTCCTTATCCTCCCGGATAAGTCCTGACCAATCCCAGGAGGGTTTGCTGAATGTATGGCTTATGACGGGTCCTGGTAACTGGAAGTAAATTGTATATCTTCAGACAGCTCATTATAAATTATACATTGTTTTTATAAATCGCTGCGCGTGCCTCACTCACTACAACAAACAAAAGGCCCACTCGCCATTATGTGGAGGGATGAATCATCTCCCAAGTGAGAAGATCACTGTCTACCTCCAATGGAACGTTCCCTTACCGCTCAATGCATGGGGAAAGCCATTATACGTGTGACCGCATTTAATTAGTCATGTAGTGCAAATCACTGGCTGCCAGGCTGACCCTGGAGAGTGCCTGTGCATTGAGCGGCACCCAGCTCTTCAGCTCATCAATAGAGCATTAGGGGCGTAATGGCCATCATGGAATTGATGGCTACAGTGAATACATTTGCAGTGACACATGCTGTGGTGTTGTCAGTCCTGCATCTGACACTCAAACAGCTGAGGCAGCACCATAGAGTGTAAGTTCAGTTGAACTCTAATAATGTCAGGGTGGCGTTCACTCCACACCTCAGCAACTGTCCCAACATACAGGTGCAAAGGATGAGTAGGGGGACATACAGCATATCTGTCTCTGCAGGCATGGAAAGATGCTCAATGGGGCCGTGTAGCAAAATAGGGTTAGTATAGGGCCCCCTGACACTGTACCTCAGAGTCAATAACATAGAGACCTGTGACAATCTAAAACAGCACACATGCACCAGTATAACATTTAATTAATAGTATAGGTCGCAGGTGTCAAACACAAGCCCCACAGGCCAAATGGACCCATTCTTGTAATTTTAGGTGGGCCTCAAGAGCTTCGAATGTGCATCATTGCAGAGGCGTGGCCATGCAACAGAATGTGGTCATGGGTGGAGTCAAATGTACAAATGCGGTTTAGATAGCCATATGTGCCCCCTATAAATAGCCAAATATGTCCCCCTTTAAATAGCCAAATGTGCCCCCCTTTAGATAGCTAGATGTGCACCGTTCCTTCCATTTAGATAGCCAGCTGTGAACCCTTATAAATAGCCAGATGTGCCCTGCTTTTTCTGCTGTTAATGCTTCTGCACTCCTCTGCAAAGGTAGGGAGAGAAGCGGGGGCACATCAGGCAACCAGCAAGCCACCTCTCATGCACATGGGGTTGCAACGGCGATGCTGTGCCCCCTCACAAATGTCCCACCTTGCCCACCCATAGCTACGCCTCTGCATCATTGTAAGCAATAAAAAAATTACAGTACACTTCCTTCCTATACAGAGGATGGCAGTGTTTCTGGTTAAAACATTGCCAGTTTAAGCCTGGGAGCAGCAACATCACACGGGACCCCCCTGCAAAATTAGCACGCGGCCCCCTCCTTGAATCCAAATCTCCCATGTGGCTTATGAAACACACACACCTTTCCACCTGCACCCTCTCCCTACATAGCAGAGTAGTGGGACAGTGCAATATTTACCTGCTTCAGCACTGTGTTGGGTCTCCTCTGTTCCTCCCAGCAGCTGCACGCTCTGTACTTCAATACCTCCAGCCCTCGATCATGCGACTTGCATTTACAGCCTTTGGTATGCAGTATAAAACATGCGTCTGTCAGGAAGATTAGACGAGACCTGAAGCAGCCCTGGAGCAGCTAAATATTAAACTGCTACACTGTGCTACTCTGCAGAAGGGGGAGGAGTGGGTATCCAGAACCCACGTCCAATGTGGTTACGCCACTTTATTTGAGACTGTTCAATAAATGTTAAATCTCAATAAATAATTGGGCTCATGGCTTAGACTATATTTTAGATTTTGGCCCCTGACCACCAGATTCGACCATCAGATCCAATCCCTCTCTTTTGATCCCTCTTTTCTTGGCTACTAATGCTCTATTTATTATCTGTACTGCGGATAAAATTCATTATCTCATAAGTTTTCGCTTCAGATTTGCTTTAGAGGAAAGGTCCAAGCTAAAAAAACCCCCAAGATCTACTTACATGGGGCTTCCTTCTGCCCCTGGCAGCCTACCTGTCCTTCGCCACAGCTCTGCTTCCAGCCGGTGGCCCGGGGTCTCCTCCGTTGCAGATGTGGATCTCGCCAGATGCCGACCTCTGTGCCTGCGCAGATGCCGGGAGTTTTCTGTGCCTGCGCAGAATGCTCCAGGCTACATGCGAGCGGTGCGGGTACGCGCTTGCGCAGTCACAGAAGATGCTGATCGACAGCTGCAATGGAAGGGACCCCAGGCTACTTTTTTTCAAGCTTGGATGTTTCCTTTCAGTGGCAAAGATGAATGTACATTTTTTTTACCTAGCAGTCTAGTTATACATTGATTTGCATAGAGGATGACTAGATCTTCACATAAAACAGTATTTTAGAGCTAGCCCTTTGTATCTTCTGTGAATTAAAGCATCCAAGTCTATCATTTTACACCGGATTAGCGGCCAATAAGCCCAAATGTTTCTACACCTGAGACCAATCAGTGCACGAATACCTTACCAGTCCAGCTCTGTAATTAACATTACATACAGTACACTGACTAGCAGCACTGCGGGCCTGCCGCCTCTCCCTGCCAACTGATGCATATTAAACTTGGCTCTGCTACTCCGCTACTCCGGCCATATAAAATATATCTGTATTATCACAGACATTATGAGTGCAAGGGCAGATGAGGATTAAAGTTTTCTCATGACCCCTGCAGTTATATGATCTACAATGAGAACATCAATAGGGAAGGCACGGCCTGCATGAATCTGCATGGTTGTCAGCTTGCCAGGATATTCATACATATTCCTGGTGGAACTGTTTATCAATCCGGCCACACAAACATCCACAGGAGTCACACCGTGCTAGATCCTGATCATTCTTCATGCGAGGCACATTGTTCCGTTTCTATTAAGGAAAAGTCGCTTCTGGGACAAAATTTTAGCACGTTGTTTGAGCCCCTTCGATGGTGCTAATGAAAAACAATAGCACAAACAAAAGTCCTGCTTCTTTGTTCAGCTGCTGCCTGCTTACTACTCGCATAATACAGGACGAAAGGCACAACTAGTTACAAAGTTACAAAGATACTACAGGTTCCTAGTGTAATATATGCACAATAAGTACTGTACAGGGCTGCAAGCATTTATACAGACAGATCAGCCCCAGGGAGGCACATTCATCAGTGCAAGTGCTAAGAAATTGGCATGTGGTTGCCCATAGCAACTAGTAAGATTTTACAAAACAAGGAAGACGATTGGTTGCTTTGTGTATTTGCTCCACATTTGCTTTCATAAATGTGCCCTCGTACCTTTATTAATGTATTATGATGAGTTACAATATTCCTCTCATTTCTCTCACACCAGTGTTTATGTAGACAGATAAATAGATGTAAACTGACTTTGTGTAAACTGGCCAATCACACTGAAGCTAATCACTATTGTTTTCCCTAAGGGTTATTTCACACTTGGCGCTTCCCAGCGATCCTGTTGTGCCATGTGTTCTGGACACCTACTGTGGCTAGGCTGTGAGATGGACCCATCATCTTCCTCATAGTGACTCAAAGGGGAACTGAAGTAAGAGGTATACGGAGGCTGCCAAATTTATTTCCTTTTAATCAATACCAGTTGCCTGGCAGCCCTGCTGGTCTATTTCTCTGCAGTAGTATCTGAATAACACCAGAAACAAGCATGCAGCTAGTCTTGTCAGATCTGACTTTAAAGTCTGAAACACCTGAGCTGCTGCATGCTTGTTCAGGGGCTATGGCTAATAGTATTAGAGGCAGAGGATCAGCAGGGCTGCCAGGCAACTGGTATTCCAAAATAAACATGGCAGGCTCCATATACCTCTCTCTTCAGTTCCCCTTTAAAATTACATATACATACTAAACATTGCATACACAAACTATATCCACTGCTAGAAAATGCAACTTTTTACACACTGTCTACTGTATCACTCCACAGGTGATGTGAAGAAGGCTGTGTCACAGAATGGGGAGTCCAGGCAGCAGTGGGAAAGAGGCAATGTGGCACAGAGAATATATAGACACAATCAACATGTTTTATATGAAATATGAGTTGTGCTATGTGTACAATACATGTTATATTGCGTGCGTGAATAAATACTGGCAAAGCTGCAGTGCGCTATGTGCCCATGTCAACTTAACTAAGGGTTTTCATGACATGATCAACCCCAAAGAAACCGTGACCAAGAATTGAACTTCATCCCAATAACACAAATAGTTCATAAGATAACCGCAAAACCACTCCAGTCCTGATCGCGTTCATATATCTGTGCTTTACCTACAAATGTCTAGCCTTTCACTTGCTTGCAGTAACTTACTCCTGTCGTAAATGGTGACAAATTTGAAACGTTCAAAAAGCATCTTTCTCCTACTACAGCACTTGGCAGTAAAACAGCATAAATCAACATTGTACAAGAATATATCATGGAAACGTTTCCAGAAAGGAGCATTAAGAGAATATACTGACATACTGACTGATCAGCATGACCTGTTAATTGACTTTTAGGAGATAGGATTCCTTTATTATAAAAAAATGTTGTAAAATAATGAACCATATCTCCATATTTTAAAACACTGTGTCAAACGAATAAGACTCTACTAGGAGCAATCAATATAATCATGCATTTATGGTCAATTATTTATTTCCCTCTAATAATAATTTGCAATCAAGTGAACAGTGAGGAATAAACCCACATTCATTCAGAAAATAATTTGTGCTCCTCCTGATTATAGTATGACCAGAATAAATGGCATCCTCTATGCCAATACTGGCACCGGGATATCAGATAGATGTGGTAGCAATGAACAGGCACACATGAGCAACGCAAGCAAAGATTGCTTGCCTTTCACTAGTCATCATATAAGCAAACAAGCCAGTGACAAAATGGTAAGAAAAATAATATCCAACTAGATGTCCATTACTCGTTGGCCACAGAAATGATCATAAGTTAATATGTATATAACTAAATTGCTAACTTTCAGTGATTTTTCTCTAAGGGTACTGACACCATACACAGTGCATAGCACATCCTGAAAAATAGAAGCAAAAACCAATGGTATTGAAGTCGACCTGAACTCTTTTACAGTACAGAAGGAAAACAGAGAGAAATGCACCCTATATTTATTTAGAGAGTTTAGCCTGTTTAATTCTGTCTCATCTGTGACTAATGAACCAGGGGCGTAGCAATAGGGGTTGCAGAGATTGCAAATGCATCAGGGCCCTTGGGCCAGAGTGGCCCCGAAGGGCCCTCCCTCAACTACAGTATTAGCTCTCTATTGGTTCTGTGCTCATAATAATCACTTCTATAGATACTTTGCATAGTGATAATCCTTAACAAACTGTTCCCCATCTCCTTCTTGCACCTCTGACACTGTAGTTGCCAGTGGCAGGTTTTGATGCGTCGTATCAATTGTTATGTATAGAGTGCTTGGGGGGCCTCATAAAACTTCAGGGCCCACAGCTCCTTAGCTACGCCACTGTAATCAACTGTAATTTGATCTCTCAGCTGGCTGCCTCTGCAGAGCAGCTAATTTGTAAACACAGGATATTAACCCTATGTCTGCTTCCATGAATCAGGGAGTAGACACACAGCAGATTTCTTGCAGGATTTGTATCAGCTGTAACAAAGAAATGTTTCTCTTTAATGGTTATTATGCTGTTGCATATCTTTTAGAGTAGAGAGGAAGTTCTGAGTTCAGGTCCACTTTAAAAATTAAAATTCGCCCATTATTAGTCTGATGATGCGTACAGTCCATAGATGTATGCTTATACCACAACTATAAGGCTCCCTGCACACTGCAAATACGTTTTGCGATTCTGATTCCATTTCCGATTCCGATTTGCAATGCCGAAAAAACGCAGCATGCAGTAACTATTAAAAATCGGAATCGGATGTAAAAACCGATTAAAAATCGGAATCGCATGCAGTGTGCAGGGAGCCTAAGCGCGCACGGACATTGTTACGCTGCACTGCAAATGCACCCAGCGTAGAAGAATGTAATTGCATCATGCTGCGATTAAATTGTCTTTTGCATCGAAATACAACAGACGTAGTGTGAAAGAACCCTAGAGGCCCATTCACACTTAAAATCGCCAAACAAATGTGCTAGCGTTTTGCTATAGTGATTTTACCGCGATTAGCGCGGTAAAAATCACTGTATACTTCCATGATTTCAGAGCGATTGCTGCTGAATCGCCCAGAAAATGCTGCAGGTAATGCGTTTGCGATTGGCGCTAATCGTGGCAGTGAGAATACTGCCATAGGGTAACAAAGCACTAGCATTTTAAAAAGCGTTAGCGCTTTAGCGATTTGCGGGAATCACCCGCAAATCACTTCGGTGTGAATAGACCCTAAATGTCCATGGGTGGCTTTAAAGAGGAACTCCAGTGAACATTTTACTGTTGGCAGGTGATGTAGCTGCTGCTTGCTGTTTTGGCAGTTGGAAACAGCTGTAAACAGCTATTTCCCACAATGCATCAGGGTTCACAGACAGGAAACTGCCAAAAGTTCGAACTTTTCTTGTGGGAGGGGTTTCTTGTGGGAGGGGTTTCACCACAATATCAGTCATACAGCACCCCCTGATGGTCTGTTTGTGAAAAGGAATAGATTTCTCATGTAAAAGGGGGTTTCAGCTACTGATTGGGATAAAGTTCAATTTTTGGTCAGAGTTTCTCTTTAAAAGGCTATGACAGACAAGCTACTTTGTAGTGGAGAGACTTATGGCTGGCTACAATGCCAGATGCCGCTACTGTTACATAGTTATATTGACCTGCATCTGAACTGCTACAAGTCTACGTCTGTAACTTTGTAACTACTACAAGTATGCTACATGTTGCAAATGTGTGATTACTTCTAAGATCTAATGCATACTAGTTATGTTGTGACAATGACATAATGTCGGTCAATAGTTAAACAAGTTCAGAAAATATAATTACCGTACTCTTTAAAATGGTGGTGATCAGATGATTTTAAAAGCGTAATGTGCATGGGGAACAAAGAAGTGGCGATCTATAATTTCTGTGGTACCATGATAATGTTATCAAGTAGCTGTGAGCTTGATCAACATGCAACCCAAACTTGAATCTGTTAAAAATCTTGGACTGCTGCTCTGCAACTACTATTCAATACAACTGCTAAAAATTAGATAGCTTGATGCTGCATAGACATGTACTATAGCCAGCTACAAGTCTCTGCTATGGAAACTAATGGTGGGCATTCACGTTTCGTTTTTTCTGCTCGATTCTCCGCCCAATCTATTTTACCGCTTGATTCTCTTATCTTCCGCTCGTTTTTCGTATCTTTCTCTATTCACTTCTATCAGGAATCGAGCGGCAAAATGATTGAACGGGAGATCGGACATGTCGGAAATTATCTAACCATCTAATCACCTCAAAAACAAACCGTGTATTCCCAGCATTAGATTCACAAAATGTATCTCATGTATTATCTCTCCTGGGGGTTGATGCATAAAAGGCCAGTAACATTGCACCCGCGCGTACACTGTTTACGTGCATTGCTTCGGTAGCACTCGTTGCGTTATCAGTGCAATGAGTGTTACTATTGTAAGTACGGGCCAGTAATATGGTCACGTGGTGTGCAATGTTACCAGCCTTTTGTGCATCAACCACTTCAGCCTAATGTACAAAGCGCTGATAATGATTGTCTTGCACTGCCTGCTCACTCGGCCCAAAATGACTGGTAACGACTGTCTATTCCTAGAATCTAGCATGTGTGGAGCGGCCACCTAATCCTCCTCAGTGCATTGATGAGGTCATCCACCTTGGTCGAATTGTTCTCCCCACCCACTCTACCTGCTCTTCTCTTTGACACTCATTGCACACAACTTTGTTTGCTCCCCCCCACACACACACAAACATCTCAGCGCATAGCAACAGAACTGTTGTCTGTACAGCCTCAGCTCTGCACTGTCACCCGTGGGATTGAGCCCTTAACCCTCTCTGGCGACATGCCTTGTATCTATGCACAAGATTTAACTCAACTGCCTTAAAGAGAATCTGTACTCTAAAATTCTTACAATAAAAAGCATACTATTCTATTCATGATGTTCTTCTGGGCCACTCTGTGCTGTTTCTGTCACTCTCTGCTGCAATCCTGGCTTGTAATTGCCATTTTTATGAAAGTGTTTACAAACAAAAGACATAGCAATTGATAGGCTGAGAGGAGCTGTGTGTGAGTCATACAGAGTGTGCAGGGGGCCTGGAGAGGGTGTGTATAGCTTCTATCCATTCACAAGCAGCACAGCACATTCCTGCCTGACTGCCTGAGCCCGACAGAGGAGAGAAGATTAGATCATATAACAGAGATAATACAGCCACTGTGCAACACGGAAAGGCTGCAGTAAGCCAGAGCACATTAGAACAGGCATAGGAACTTATAGGATAGAAGAAATAAGGCTCAAAATGTTGTTACAGAGTCTCTAAGTCGTGACCGGTTTCTCGTTCTCTGTATATCTCATAAATTACCCCTCCTTTTCTGTTTACCTCATGAGTTATCTCTCCCTGTAGTTGAGGTGTAAAATAAGCATGGTAAGATAATTCAAGCTTTGTGAAGCAACCACTAAGCATGTAGCTATTGTAACGCAGCCCTGAAGTGATTACTTGCAGCAGGGTCGTGATCTGATGCTCTTCTGGAAAGGAAGACCCATGTAGACAATCCCTTGAGAAGAATGAGTGCTATAGTCTCACTGGAGACCAACGCCTGTTAAGTTAGGATGATGCAACGCCAAGCAAACGACTGTTATCACTTTTGTCTTTGCTTAAGGTTTTACCATGATGACTTTTAAAAGTGGGCTTGTTTGATGTTCCTCAGAGAATGAAAGCAGCTTACATCACTTCATTCACACAGGAAACACGCTGTGTTTTTAATGCCAAAGCAGATCATGTCGCGGTTACAAACACATGGAGATACTCTGACAAATACCAACATTAGCAAGGCTGCAAGTGACATGACAATCACAGGATGGAGCGTCTAGGAAAGGAAAAGCTGACTCGAAAAAAACGCTCAGAGATCTTCAAATCTCACCACATGTAAAATTCATTGAAGCCTGACATAGCCGATCAGCCAGCTTCGAGGGCTTTGTCTCTTTGCTGTTTTCACAGAGTACATAAATTCCTTTTGTGAGTCCTCTAAAGGAAATTTTCCGACAACGAGGATATTAAAACTCCCAGGATACCGACAATAAAAGCTTCTGAGGATTTCACGAGTTTTTCCTGGTGTTAATTAAATGATCATTTAACACCAAAATGTAAACATTGACGTTTCTTTTTTAGTGACAGCGTTGCCTATTCTAGATGCACTGCAATAAAGGACAGCGTGCTAATTCTCCGCATTAAGTTCCCACCACACTTTAGGATGCCTTATCGTGTCTAAGGTTAAGCATCTCGACACAAAACAAAGATAAGGCCCTACTCAACTTCCAGTTTGGTTTTCCCATCGCTCAGTGACCTAGGTAACACTTGGAGGGAGAAAGAATAAATTTAATTTCTGCCGCATTTTGTGAGGATTAGGAACAATTGTTGGCCTGCAATGACTTCTTACCCTCTTGCTTTCTTCTGTGGATGCGACATTCCCCGAGTTCTAAAAGAAAATTCTGTTGGTTTAAGGGGCAGAACAAACAGGACTTTAAAATAGGGGGCTTTCAATTATCTGCAGCAAAGCAATCAACTTCTCTTTTGGGATTTTCACAGCTATTCAAGCAAGCTTCTTAAATCTTTTTTTTTCTTCCCCTCATTCTGAAAAATAACTCACTATGAGATGGGACATTTTACCCTTCCAGGCAAGAATAGACATTAAAGAACCAATAATCCTAAAACACTAGTTTGGCTTACATGAAAGGCTTGACAGGTTCCTTAAATGTTAAAAGGAACGTATAAAAAAGGATGATATTAAAGATAAAACCATTACATGGTAGTTGATGAATTGTATTATTCAACTCGGGTACGAAATTGGCAGGCATTCTCTTTATAATAGCTTAGGACAACCTAAGTTGAATAATAGCCACCCAATGGAGGAAGATGGATCCAGCCATGTCTCCCTGATGAAGAGCATTCTATGATCTATCTTCCGGCCGGCCGGTATACGTCCGGCGGGTAGAACTCTGTGAGGAGTCACCTGGGATCTGTAAGATCCGATCCGCCATGACGGTTGTTGTCGCCGAAAGTCGCTAAATGTTATTCGCATGATCGCTTGCCTGTACCCATGTCCCGAGATCGCGGAAACGATTACTTGTTGCTCAAAAAATTACCGGTCGTCGGAAAAATCATTGGAAAAAAGTGGGTATGGGCCTTTACAGCTATTGTTGAAAGCAAGAAAAAATAGTCAGGGGACAATCTTGCGTATATGAATATAGTAGTATGTGTCAAGGTTAAACAGCCCATGCATGTTCAACTTTGACCTTCAGGTGGTATCCTGAAAATAGTTGTGGCTGGCTAACCATCAGCAAATGCCTCCACTAATCGGTTCTTCAGTCATTGCTCAAATGCAGCAGCAATAGTCTTTGCACCAAATGGCAGGTGTCTTGGATGACAGACATGCGATGTCTACAGTCTTTAGTGTTTCTGTTCCACCTGTTACCAAAACAAGTGCAATGTCTGCTCCCACCCAGTGTCTGCTCCCCATACAAAGTCCTGTGAGTGGCATATTAGATCTGGAACAAACTAATTTGACAGATAATAGAAATGTATTTGAATTTAACTAAAATACTTCAGCTTTGTGCACGCTAGGGAGTATTCTCATTGGTCTGTCACAACTATGGGAACCTGATAATTGTGATGGGGTATCGGCTATGTATACTTGTGCTTCTCCTATGCAGTGGACAGAGCGGCAGTTCCAGCAGCAGCAGCAGAACGTGAATGCGATGGCGACAGAAGAACGTGAATGCAATGGCGACAAGTGAGTAAAACAAGACGCGTGAAACATACACGGCAATCATCCTAGTCATAACAGACAGTGCCCATTGTCATAGCCTACCATTGGTTCTGTCAGCCTCCGCCGGCACCCACTTTGTCTGACTGATCCGAAAAAGTCAAGAAGGATCCATACTGATCCATAGTCTGAATGGACTAATGTGAACAGAGCCAGTTTGGATAGATGTAAACGGATGCTATGCGAAGCATTTTGTTCTATGAAACTAAACATTTTTAATACCAATGTATATGTGGCTTAACTGCTTGACTGTGACCACCGGAGCTTAAAAGTAGCAAATAGCAAGAGGATGTAACTTCTTAAAAATGAACTGTAGTGAAAATAACATAATGAATAAAATTGCTTATTTTTTATATTAGTCGGAGTGTTTGCCCATTGCAAAATCTTTCCTGTCCCTTATTTACATTCGGAAATGTATCATTGGTGTGGACATCTTTTTTTCTGCCAGGTGATCTGTAGAGTTCTGTGAACAGAGGGAGATGTTGCTTGCTTGGCAGTTGGAAAAAAGCTGTTATTTCCCACAATGCAACTAGGTTGACAGACAGTAAACTGTCAAGGCCTTGGTCCTGACATCACACGGTGGGAGGGGCTTCACCACAATATCAGCCATACAGATCCCCCTGATGCTCTATCCAAGAAAAGGTAAACATTTATTGTGGGAAAGGGGGTATCAGCTACTGATTGGCATGAAGGTCAATCCTGGGTTAAAGTTCTTCTTCAACTCATAAAAGTTCTGTTTTTTTTTTCTGAGTATTGCTGTGAACGATTGGATTGATTTAAATTTCCGTCGCATCGTGCATTTAGAAGCATTTTCCTAGCAGATTTGTGGTTCAGATTTAGTGACCTCACATTGTAATTATGGCACTCAACCACCTCGACACAGAAGATAAGCACGAGTTTCACATTTATATAGCTTAAGTCATTTTTTCCCCGAAACATATCACATACCCCCCCCCCCCCAGCCTAATAATGCCCGTTGATTAGTTTTGACATGGCCCTCGCTTTTCCACCACTTCCGTCATCAGGATTCAGTTTCCTATTTAGCTGAAATGCAGTGGTTTCTGATATCACAGGAAAGACAAAACCTTAGAATGCCTGGAGCCCTGTGTAGATTGCTGGACATACATGTCCGGGCTGCCGAGTCAAATATGAACACTACAAAGTTCAGAGACGGCACAAGGTCATCCCGGAAAATACAAGCAGCACAATTAACGTCTGCACTATACGCCAGGTGCTTTCCTGATTGTGTTCAACTGCAGGAAAACGCTCTCTTCAGTGTGTCAGACAATAAGAGGTTTGTTCGGCAATGAGCAGGGGCTATTGACCCCCATTTATCACAAAATCACTGCTTCCATATCAGTCCTAGTGCAGCTAATATTGAGCATTTTACAACCTTTTAAAGTAATGCTTTAACTCTAGGCTGAAACAGTTTAATGATTTTCCACTTATTTCACGTTCTTTTTTATTTTCTTTGTTATGATTACATAAGAGAGAGCAGAACTACAGCCCACTTTTTCCTGCTTTGGGTAAAATGGGAAGTGTTTTTCTCATTTCCTGTCACAAGATACTGAGAGGGTGAGTGAGAACAGGAAGTGAGGAAAATAGCTCCAATGGGCGCATTAATGCAGCAGAACTTTTTCTTCTGGTATTGTAGGAAAGTATTCATACATCTGAAATGTGTATTATTATTGTGTGAGGTCATGTAGAAAATGTCCTTTTTATGTCCTGACAGGGTCACAGTGAACTTTTACAGGTGGCAATATCTACAAACTTGTTAATGTTTTTAAAGCGGACCTGAACTCAGAACGTCCTCTCTGCTCTAAAAGTTACACAACAGCATAATAACCTTTAAAAACAAAAAACATGTATTTGTTACACCTGATACAAATCTTAAAATAAATCTGCACTGTTTCTACTTCCTGATTCATAGAAGCAGACATATTGTTTACAGCCTGTGCTTTCAAATGGGCTTATCTGCCATCTCTGCTGTGGCAGTCATGTGACACAGGGAAGAGATCAGATTTCAATTTGTGATTAGACATAAATGAGCCGGAATTACACAGGCTAATCTTGCTAAATACATACAGGGTGCATTTCTCCCCGTTTTCCTTCTGTCCTGTGCAAGGTCAGGTCCACTTTAAAGGAAAAACCAAATTACCTTGTTCGCATCCACAGCTTTTTTTGTCTCTTCCAGCAACTTAGAAACTAAAGTGATTATTTATATTATTATTGTTGTGCAGTACATACTTATTTTTCCTAGTGCTTTGCAGAGTGCACAGTTATGTCACTAAGGCTTAGTACACACTGTATTGTTCTCGGCTAAAATGGGTGGTTAGGGCCACCTCTGCCGAGAAGCCAGTAGGTTTACGGTGAAACCGGTAGGTCAGCAAGAGATCTGGACAGCTGGATCATCTCATTCGAGCTATTGCTCTCCTTCTTACCCCTCCCACTTTATTGTGCGCCATACTATTGTCCCTTATAGCAACAGAATGCATCACTAGCCTGCAGACTAGCGACATGTCTGTAAAGCACTTGGCCCCAAAATCTCACCTGCGGGATCCTGTTCTGAATTCCTGCAGAAGACCATCCTTGTACATGTGTATGAGGCTTAACCGTCTCTCAGAGAAGCCCAAAATATATTCCCTAGCATAGAGATTGGCCTCAATTCACTAAGATTATGTTGGAGATAATAAGGCAAGAGAAAACTTACCTCCACACAGTAAGAGAGTTATCTTATCTCTTCATTCCTTACGTTACCTCTTCTGTAGTTAATTTACCTCCTCTGTAGTTAATTTACCTCCTCTGTAGTTAAGTTACCTCCTCTGTAGTTAAGTTACCTCCTCTGTAGTTATTTTCACACACAGTTAATGAACAGCCTGTCTCTAACTCTGGAGTTATTTTAAGGATTAAAGAGTTAACTTAAAGACAGAAGAGTTAACTTTAGGTTTGCCTGAGGTAAACTGTTTCCTGAATACTACATGCCTTATCACCATGTTAACAACTCTAGAAGAGTTATTAAAGACAGGAGATAAGCTTAGTGAATTGAGGCCATTGTCTAAATGGAATCTGAGGCGAGTGACCTACAGGTGCTGCCATGTTTATTTCCTTTTAAACCATACCATTTGACTGGCAGTCCTGCTCATCTTTCAGGTCAGTAGTGGCTGAACCACACACCTGAAACAAGCATACAGCCAACATTGTCAGAAGCAAAATCTAATCTGCATACTTGTTCAGGGTCTATGTCTTAGGCCCGGTTCACACTTGCGGTTTTGCAAAAACCGCACCGGATGTCCGGACCGCACCGGAGCCGGATCGGACCTGAACCGTACGGTTCCTGTCCGGATCCGGTCCGGTTGCATACGGTTTCCGTGCGGTATGAACACGGTTGCGGTCCGGATCCGGATTCTTAAAGAGATAACAACCTGTATAAAAACAAAAAAAAATGTTGGGGTCTGGGAGGTCAGCAGAAGGGGGACCTGTGGAATCAGGCCCTCCGCTGTTTAGCACTCACCTCCACCTCCAACATGCTGCCAACATCTCCAGCTCGTGCTGCTCCACTCCAAAATGGTTGCCCATGTGTCCCCGATACAATATCGCCGCAACAATCCTCATAGGAAGTGGGGTAGAACATCCGGATTTTTTGCCAGTGTGTTGTGCGCTCTCCGGTTCTCATTGGTTTCCATTGGCCGGATGGTGCAGTCCGGCTCCGCCCCGGATACGGCTGCCGGAGGAGCCGGACCAAAAAATAGCGCATGTTGGAACGGACACCGGAGTCCGGATCCGGTCCGGCTCCGGTCCGGACGAAACGGACACATGTGAACCCTGGCATAGACTTACATTGCTATGCCGTGCGTCCGTTTCGTCCGGCCAGCATGCGGTGCGGCTCCGGCACGGCTATTCCGGATAGCCACCGCTAATGTGAACCGGGCCTAAAAGGGTGGATGGACAACAATTGACTTATTAGTGTGATTTAGGGATGTGGGAAGAGACTGAGGCAGCAAAGAGAGAACATACAAACTCTGTTGTACACGAGGTGTTAGAATAATATGATTCCCTTCTACGCATCCCATACCTATCATGTAAACATTGCGTCCAGGCAGCTTGTTTCTTCTAACCTATTTAGTGGCTGCTCTTTGAAGTGTTCCTGGGCCCCCAGGCTTTCTTCTCAGATGATGCAGACCACTGACAGCCATGTAAAACCATCACGCCAATTTATCTTACATAGCAATGCAGATTATTCCTGGTAACTTGAAACCATGAATCTCAGGCACTCTTCAGAAGCCTGTCATGTTACACCACTGAGTTTGGCAAGATCAGACAGAGATGGCACTGTCTGTAGGGTACCAGTGTGACTACAACAAATTTCCTTGGCAAAGCACCAACATTGAAGAATTAGAAGAGCTGCAAATTGTCTGCCAGTGAGGAACTGTTTTAGTAATCCACAAGTTTACCAGCCCCACACTTATTAATAGTGAAACTTAATGTACAAGAACTGATGTGAAAGAAGATTTTAGCTACTGAAGGGGAAGGTCTAGCGACTGTACAATGTGATTCTATAGGTTGGGAATCTTGCCGGGAGTAGCCGTTTGATCCGTGTTGTAAAAGTAGTTTTGAACTTCTTTTAAAGAGACTCTGTAACAAATTGTTTATCTTTATTTCTTCTATGCTATAAGTTCCTATGCCTTTTCTAATGTGGTCTGGCTTACTGCAGCTTTTCCTAATTGCACAGTAGCTGTGTTATCTCTGTTATATGATCTAATCTTCTCTCTATAGTCGGCACAGTCAGGCTGAGGCAGTCAGACTGGAATGTGCAGGGCTGCTTGTGATTAGCTAGAAGCTGTACACACCCCCTGCAGGCTCTGTGTGACTAACACACTCTGCTTAGCTGAGCCTATTAGAAGCTGGTTAGTTTGTTTGTAAACACTGCCTAAAACTGGCAATTACAAGCCAGGTTTGCAGCAGAGAATGGCAGAAACAGCACAGAGGGGACCAGGAGCACATAATGAATAGAATGGTATGCTTTTTATTGTAAGAATTTCAGAGTACAGATTCTCTTTAAAGACGATACAGGCTTACTTGAACCATCATCTCTGATTTATTTTTGCTGAGGTTAAATCTGGTTGGTTGCTATATTTTTCTACAGTATGAATATCAATGCAGGTCTTCATACAGCTTTATTGAACATCCAGACAGGCCCTTGCATGTACCAACGCTTCTGGCTATAGGCAAATACATCACGAGACCCTTATTCACCTTAAAGGACCACTATTGTGGAAAACTGTAACATTTAAAATACATACATTCAAAATGTCTCAGAGTAAAATGTACTATCAATTACTTTCTTCCTATGTTGCTATCACTTACAGCACAAAGCAAAAATCTGATAGATCTGACGGATTTAGGACTAACCCATCTCCTTATGGGGGAGTCTCAGCATTTCCTTTATTTTTTACAAAAGCACCCCCTTGATAGGACCTATACAAAGATGCCAACAAGCCCCCTGTTTGTTTGTGTTCGATTTTGGCAGTTGGACTGAATAACTTTATTTTTTAAAGAAAGAAGTACAGATCCCATGAGGTGATGGGCTTGTCCAAAATCTGTCAGATTTTCACTACCTACCACAAGTGCCAGTGACATAGGAAAAAAATAATTCATAGTGCATTTTACTCTAGGAAAAAAGTACATTTTATTTGTATACATTTTACATTTTTACACAATAGTTGTCCTTTAAGGCGAACACAAAGCAAGCGCTGTAATAACAGCGCAGGAGATTTGGACGCAGCCGGCACCACCAAGGACCGTAATAGGAATTACGGCTATAGCAGCGCATAGTGAGTAACTTTGGCGCTTTCAGAAGATGGAGCTTAAGCTACTTTTAAAACACTGTAATTCGGCCGCCAGCAACAGCTGGCAGCCGAAGTACATCATTCCATACCATCCACGTTGACCTGGAAGCGGAATAGTAATTAACGCCGCCAAGACTTGTGCAGGAGCAGGGTAAGCCGTATATCGGCTGTATCCTGCGCCCAAATCTCCCGGCGGCAGAATCATGGGTACGCACACAAAGAGGAGGAAGAGTAATCTATACAACCTGTTACATCAAAATAATAATAACAACAGATGTACAAATAATAGTGTTCTTAAAGAGACTCTGTAACAAAATTTTGAGCCTTATTTCTTCTATCCTATATGTTCTTATAGCTGTTCTAATGTGCTCTGTCTTACTACAGCCTTTCCTAGTTGCACAGTGGCTGTATTATCTCTGTTATATGATCTAATCTTCTCTCCTCTGTCGGCTCTGTCGGGCTGAGGCGGTCAGGCTGGAATGTGCTGTGCTGCTTGTGATTGGATAGAAGCTATACACACACTCTCCAGGCCCCCTGCACACTCTGTATGACTCACACACTGAGCTACTCTCAGCATATCTCTTGCTATGTCTTTTGTTTGTAAACACTGCATAAAACTGGCAATTACAAGCCAGGATTGCAGTAGGGAGTGGCAGAAACAGCCTAGAGGAGAACATAATGAATAGAATGGTATGCTTTTTATTGTAAGAATTTTACAGTACAGATTCTCTTTAATGTGTGTGAGTGTACGGGACCGATATTTGACCCCCATATTCATGTGAAAAGGAGGAATTATGGAGACTTATGGTTACTAAGAAGGAACAGGGGCCAATGTGCAAGAACAATTCCTGAAATAAGCATTAAACAGTGTGTAATATAAACAGTACAACCATCCAAGTAAACAGCATTTTCAGAAGAATAATAGTAGGAGTTAAGCAGATAAAAGGAAGCTCTGTGTGGAAATGTATGTGTATTGACTTGAGCATCCAGATGTGCAAGGCTCTGTGTGCTCTGTAAAGGCCTGCTTAGTAACTCAGCACTATATAAATACAGGAAATAAATAAAAAGACCCTCACAAAAAAACCGAGACAAAGGAAAATAAATGAACTACAGTATGTTGGTTTCTGGCAATCAAGAAGCACACAGCACATGCCCAGCGATGAACAAGGCCTGCAGATTAATGCCTGTTAGACACAGCCCACTGGTTTCAAATATGCCAAAAATGCACATTTATTTCAATAAAAAAACAGAGCAGGGAATGGAAATGAGCAGAACTGAGCAACAATAATCCACGCACAAAAGTGTTTTTATTATCCTGTTTACAAATGAATATTCAAAATAAATCGTCTGTTTGGTTTTTGTGTTGCCGTCGCACGTTTCTGCACCACAGCTCATATATTTTAATAAGAAACTTTACAAAAAAAGAGCAACATCGCCGCGTGCAAAGCCTCTGATGGAAGCTGTCACTGGCCTGCTTTCATACAAATTAAAACAAAATGTCAGAGCGCTTTTTAAAAGATAATGGGCATGGAACACGGATAAAGCAATGTAAAAAAAAATAATAATAAAGCAAGACACCAGGGGCTTGATTCACACATCGCGGCAATTTGCACGCGCAAAAGTCCGCGATCTCGCGAATCGCGGCACTTTGCGCGCACAAAAGTCCGCGAACTGCACCTCACGTGCTAACTATTTAGCACACCCATGCTAAACAGTTAGCACGGCTTTGTGAATCAAGCCCCAGGTTGTCAAAGTACTAGTCTTTCATTTTAAAGGGTACCTGCATGGAAAAAAGTGCCCAAAGGGGAACTCACCTTGGGAGAGGGAAGCCTCCTTGTTCTACTTCAACAGGCCATTCCAGTGCTGCATCCCCCAAAAGACCGTCAACAGGGGCTTGTTGATGGCTCATATATACAAAAAAATAAAGCTATCACTCTGGGGGGATATCCAAATCAAGATAAACCTTTATTCAGTACCAAAAGTCAATGAATTGCACAAAGGATTCCTAATCACCTTAAAAACACTAAAAATCAACCTGTGGGGCACTCCTCATGCATTACCCAGCACACTTCACTCATACCTCACCCTCACTGGTACCAGTACCACACACTCTGGATTTTCTTCAGAGTGGGGGGGGGGGGGGGGGGGGGAGAGAATACAAGTGTCACTGGGGGCGTGCAGATGGTATGCAGCTGATGAGAGCAATATGGGAGCCAATACTGCACAGAGATGCCACTGACTGTGCAGGGGTTTGGGGTGTCAGCGCAATACCGCCAGTGCTCTCACCACTCCGATGTCAGCAAAACAGGCACCTCCAGTTCCAGCCTCCAGTAGTTGGCATCCACTGCCTCACGCCTCTCAGCTCTACCACACCAGCGGAAAGCCGTTGCCATGCAGAAACCGGATCCTTCCTACAGCTGATCAGCTGGAGTTAGCGCTCAACACAGAATGGGATGTGACCCTGCCCACCATCTTGTTGATGGCTCACACATGCGCACTAGCACGAGAACACTCAGAGTTTGACGGCAAAAGCCGAGCCCAATTGGGTCCATGTGAGACATCTGTGCCTGAGCAGTAGCATGGGCCCAACTGGGCTTTGGTTTTCCCGCTGAAGCCCGAGTGGGCCTGTGCTTACTGTGCAGGTGTTGTGTGGTCTGGATCAGCCTGGCGGAGGAGAATGGGAAAGCCAGGGTTGCTCGTAAACTACGCCAGTGCGAATCTACGCGTCGTAGTCCGCAACT
This sequence comes from Hyperolius riggenbachi, assembly GCF_040937935.1. Lineage (NCBI taxonomy): Eukaryota > Metazoa > Chordata > Amphibia > Anura > Hyperoliidae > Hyperolius > Hyperolius riggenbachi. The sequence continues at coordinate 106,590,291 of NC_090646.1, read as the reverse complement.
ACGCATCGTAGTTCATAGGCGAAAGTTTAAAAACATTGCGTACGTATTTCCGCATAGTTGTAGTACCGCTATTCGATGCTTCGCCCGCTACGCATAGTTAACATATGTATTGCGAAGTCAACTACGCGTGTGGTAACTGCGTCTATACGGATCATTGCGCATGCGCAGAAATATTATTGCCCTTCTATACGTATACAATTCCGCATTGGAAGGTGGAATGTACGCATATATTAGTTTACCCATGCGCATATTTAGTGGATTATTGCGGAAATTTTTCCGCATAAGGGCATAAGCGTCCGCATACACTACGTTTCACACTACGCGAAGCATAGTAGTCTGCGAAATGTAAACGTAGCAAAGTTTCGGATTTCGAAACCGTAGTTTGCGAAGCGTAATTGCGTAGAACTACGCGTAGTTCCAGCGTAGCGATGTTGGCTGACTACGACCATCCCTGGGGAAAGCCTTTAGAGGAGCCAGAGGTTTCCCTCTCCCAATGTAAGTATTAAGAACTTTACAGGGCTACTTTAAAAGCAGTTATTAGTTACACCAAGCTGTATGCATGGAATAATCATGAGAACTCATTAGGTTTATTATACATACTCATGATGCAGGTAGGTCACAGTTTCTACACACCTTACAGAGGCATGGCCAACATGACTGGAGCTCTCTGCAGGAAGGTGAATAACACCACTCATAACATTATTACATACAATCAAAGTTCCAGCAACCACTCCATAAGACTGATTTTTTTTTTTAAAGTTTATTCATAAACATCCAGGCAGTTATTTAATTCCCTTTTTCTACTATCAGGTAATTTTTCATCTTAAAACAACTTTTCAGCATTCAGCAACAAGTAGGTGAAAAAGTACTGTCAACATTATTCTAATTATTTTCTTGCTTGCTAGTGGTTTAAGAGGCATTTTGGTGTGAAAATATCACCTAGGAGGAGAAACCTTATGAAAAAAAAGTACATTGAATAAGGGCCCTAATCAGGACTCCCAAGGATTCCTTTTTTCAAAGCCAGATAATTATGAAGTGCGAATGACCCAAAGAAGTGCCAGCGCACAGATACATTTATTTATTTATTGCATTTATAAAGCGCCAACATATTACGCAGCGCTGACATGTAGCTTCTAGTAGTTTCTGTAGAGAGTGCATATTCATGTTACCTACTCTACACTGTAAGCGGCACAGACTGCTTTGGTGCCATGGTTTTGAGGCCAGTGATGGGCTAGGCCCATAGCCAATGGCGATTTTCAAGGGGTTTTATAGGCCATTACAGCTATTTATGCTGTGAGGAGTTGATAACGATGCACACATTTTACGATTTTACAGCCAAAGTTCGAGCTTTAAAGATTTGTCCCTCAGTGTTTGGATTTTGCACTGGTGGTGAGGAGGATAAAAGGTAAGTATCTTGATGGTCAAAGTAGAGGGTTCAATTAATTGCTTCTAATCCCCAGCTTAGCAAGGCCTTAGTAAGGGAAGCCCATTCAATAGTATAATATGTGCCCAGCTTCAAACCTGAACTGAAAAATAAAGTCAAAATAAACATACACATCATACTTACCTCCTGCATAGCCCGCTAATCAATCTCTTTCTCTTCTCCAGTATCCTGTTTTTCCACTATAATTGAAGGAATTCTCCATCCTTTATTTTAAAAATGGCGATGGCCCCATACCAGCTTCCGGGTCAGCACTCCATAAACCAGTAATATCATTTTGGACAAAGGATTACATGAACTTTGTTTGAACATCAGTTGTCCTTTTAGTTATAACTGACAGCGACTGATATAGTGGAAAAGGGCCCTAAGGCTTTCAGCTTCCGGAGAAACAAGTCTAACAAGATCTTGTCAGAACTGGAAAGAGTCGTCGTTAGAATTACATGGTGAGCTTCTGAGAGGAATTGACGGCAAGGTAAGTATGTAATATTCATTTGCAGATACATCATGTGTTTATTTGAAATAATTGTACTCATTTGAGGTTCAGGTTCACTTTAAGGAAAAGCAAACAATAAATGGAGAACAATGTAAGAAGCAAAGATTGGTTGCGAGAGAAAATTGCCCAAAAATAATGTTTGTATTTTTTTGATCAGAGTGCCTCTTTAGTACATTAGTTAAATAATCACCAGGCACTGTTACAAGGGACTTAATAGCCTAATGACTCTTCCTAGACTTCCCAGAATGCAGCTGCTTCCCTCTTTATATATTAGTCAAGGGACCCGCTTTACTCCTTCGTCAGCATTGCAGATCCTTTCTGGAAAGGAACTTGTTTTTCTAGGGCTGATTGGCAGTCGATGATGAAATAACGTCTTTCCATAGCGGAGGATTAATGCGACCTGAGAAATAAACACACAGCGCAGGGTATAAAAGCCAGCATAAGCCATCCTGTGCCCTTGTCGGCCCGAGTGAGACTTGCTTGTTTAGTCTTCTCTGGTAACTTTCAGGAACAATAACTTTGCAAGGAGATAAATTATTGATTGCCACAAAGCAGCTCAGTAGGGAAAATAAAACAACAAAGTTGTGCTTTATAGAGGACTTCTATAACCCAGCATGGGGGAAGTTTCTGCACTTTCTCAACTACGGCATGCCCAACGGAAAGGAAACCGTATGGGAGACTGTATCCAATTCACACGTCTAACAATACTCATTCACTGGAAGCTTATTTAAAGTAAACTTGTGGTCTGTCACCATAGTTTAGACTTATTTGACCTGTAAAGTTAGGATTGATCCGGGCCTCCCGTTGTATCCCAAGCCCCATTATTGGTCAGAGAACCCTCCTATGACAGTGATGACCTCATTGTGAGGAAGTAAAGGTGAGGGTCAAGTAGGACTTTCACAATTTCCACTTTCTGGGCTTCCAAAACATCCTTGCAGCATTTCATGTTGAGGTTAAGTCACAAAATTTATCTCATGAATTATTTCTCCTTACTTAAGCCCTGTATACATGCCTGAAATAAGTTGGCTGAGGTGGCCAATAATGACCACCCCAGCCTACAATCAGGCGTGTGTATGGAACCAGACGACCCCCAGTGACAAACCCGCGAGCGATCCGCTGGGAACGCTGTCCCCCCTCCCCGCATAGCAACACAGCGTGTACTCAGCTTCACAGCTGACACATGTGTGTGCAGCCCAGCCCAGTGATTTTGCCTAAGTGGACCGGGTCCTGATCACCGACAGGCAACATAAGTGTGTACTATAAATAGAGATAATTTATGAGATAACACATATGAGGTGAGGAAATTCATGAGATAAACAGAGGAAGATAGATAATTCCTGAGATGAACAGATACCGGTTCGGAGAGATAAATTATAAGTTAGGACAGATAGGACCCATATGCAAATTTTTCACTTGAGTTTTCTTTCGGGAGGTGTTTTTTCCATTTTACTTATAAAATACCTTTTCAGACCCAAGCAAGTAAGTAAATACTTAAACTAAGTTTGATATTGCTTCTTTTGTACTTATGTACTTTTATAAATTGTCTAGGGGGTTTTGGTGATCATAACCGGGGTTCTTCTTAGATATGGAAGTATGAGAATTCTGACTGTCACATCTAAGATCCTTCATAGAGATATTCTTATGCTAGGAAAACTTTTGCTTTATGTTTGGAGGCTGTTTAAGCAAAATGATATGCTCTTCTGTGCCCAGTAAGGCATCAGATAAAGGATTTATGCTCCGCTCCCACCAACAATACACATTTCATCTGAAATAAATGGAAAGCTCTCAACCATGAAGCACCAGGGCTTATAGTTTCATTGTTTTTAGAAGCACGTATAGAAAGAGAAGTAAATCTGATGACACATTTTTTTTTTAAATAGACCATTCCGAACAGTAGAAAAGATTTACAAGGAAGGTAAACGGATGAGTCATATATTTTATATTGGCTAAAGGCTTTCTTGGAAAGCTGTCAGCGAGGGAAACAAGCTCCGTCAAATAAACCGGTGCATCGGAATTCCGCCATGACATAGCATCTAATAGGACGGTTTGACATGACAGAGTCAACACGGCTCTATCCTGCTCCTCGTTTTCAGAACTGCAGGGAGACGTATAGCATGTTACGCATTGCACCAAGCTTTACTCCAAGCACCAAGCCATATTTCACGTTTCATTTTTGCTAGGCCAAGATGTATTATGGAAGAAGAAAAGCAAATGTCAATATATCAAAGTACACAATGTAAGGACCGGGACAGTTAAAAATGGCGCACAGCGCCAGGGGGATAAAAACGGCGCTGCATAGACTTACATTATATAACGCTATTTAGCGTTATAAGTGTTAAAAAATGGCGCAGGCAGTGTGCCTTACACTTATAACTGCTTTGCTTTATTCCCAGCAATAACACAAAGTGGTGATTGCTTTATTCCTAGCAGTAACATACGATACACAATGCTCTATTCCTAGCAATAGCAGGCTATTGATTATACATGAACAGGCAGGGCTTTCTAAAGTTGTCCTCAATTCCCACCAACACTGCCTGTTTGCATGAACCACACATGAGAGGAGTAATCAATGTACGGATCAGCTACCTACGTGAATAGCCACAAGACATGCAGTGCTAGTGGGGTTAAGGACAGGCTTGGGAAGAAATGGAATAGGAAAAGAATAAAGAACACAATAAGCAACAAAAAACGTTCACACAGTTTATCTTAGTATTGCTAGTACATGAAGGACAAGTTAGAAACCTTGACAGAGCATCAATAAAGAAAGAAGCAGATTTTTTCACACTACATATAAGTGGAAACTGAGTTTAAAGTTGAAATTTAGTGACAAATATGACTGAACCATTTTATCTGTACACGCCACATACTTTCTAAACCTACATATACATGATGGATTAAACTAGATAGAGGAGGCTAAAAACCATTGTTTTATTAGTACCGGTAATTTAAAGTGCAGAGTACTATGTGCTTGCACTTTTTAGGCTGATGGGGGATTCAGTGAATTGGATGTGGTTCTGGAAGCATCATTTCCCTACTGCAACCTTAGAGAGTCTATAGTAGTGATGCTTATGTCTACAAAAAGCAAGCCATCAGTTTGATCAGGTGATAGATTTGTAAGGCTCTGATTTGCTAGTCAGGATCATGAGCTTAAATCAGAAAGTGATCAGAGCACTCCAGAGGTCTACAAATCAGCCGATACAAACTGACCTCCTGCTTCTCTGTGAGTCCTTATAGACCCCAGCATCCCCAATCTATAGGAGATACGTGGGAACTAAGCAGTGTTCAGCACTAACGCAGGGCTGGATTTACCATTAGGCACTGTAGGCACGTGGCTCCAGGCGCCTGATGATGGAGGGGTGGCTCACTCCGCTCCCCTAGCCGCCTTCCTCCTTCCCCATGCTGTGTCTGAGTGGAGGGGAAATGAGAGTTTCATGGCATTCCACTGACAAGATCCCCCTTCAGTCAGGGCACCACTAGCTACTTAATACTGAGGGTACCTCTGGTTACCTAATGCTAATGGACACCTGTAGCTACCTATGACAGGTAAGGGAGAAGTGACAGCTGGGGCAGCCAGCTCAGCTGGGTTTTGTGGGTTCCTGGAGGGCAAAGTCTAGGGTGCCAGGACATCCGTGCCTATAGGCTCTTGTGATGTAAATCCACGCCTGCACTAACCACCTACCCAGAGCTACCGCAGAGAAAGAGATTCTGATGATTAAACCAGGATAGTTCATGTAAAATTGGGTATCCCGAATAATATATTACATTTTAATATAAGTCATTGCAGTGCCTGTGATTGCTGATTTTCTACTACCTGCTTGGCAATGGAGTGCTTGACTGGCTGAGGGTTTGGTACTAGCCCTGTTGCTCAGCTATCTGCTATTGATCCCCTTCATTCAGCTACACCACAACTGAGCACCAGTACCCAAGCACGCCAAACAGCTGTTTCACCTAAAGATGCATTTAGAGAGAAGAGCCTGTCTTATTCTCCCTTATCTGCAAGAAATCACAAGTGTAACTTGATCTCTTGTTGTGTCAGTACAGAAATTCAGCAGTCCTCAGCAGACACAGCAATTAAGTAAACAGAGGATGTTAACCTTTTGTTTGCTTCCATGAAAGCAAAATGTAGACACACTGCGGATTTATTGCAGGAGTTCTGTATGTAACAAAGAAAGGTTTTTCTTTAAAGGTTATTACGACATTGCTTATCTTTTAGAGCAGAGAGGAAGTTCTGAGTTCAGGTGCACTTTAAAGGTTTTGCTTCACTATCCAGATCCTCCTGTGCTAGGAAACAAATTAAATCTTGCAAGAATAAACAATGGAAATCCTCTCAAACCATCAAAAAGATAAGAAATTAAAAGTACCAATAATAGCGCTAAGATAATCATTACTAAAGCCCTTAACGAGGTGCATTAGGATGGAACTGGTTGAGTGGAGCCACGATTCTGATAGCAGACACGGTGACATCACCCGCCCAGCTTAAGGAGGCTCCCTGGTATCTGACAGACAGTTAGCCAGCACCAGTGCAGAGCACAATGATGCATGCTGGTTAATAGGAAACATGCCATGATGCATGCTGGTTAATAGGAAACATGCCAACAATCTTGTGAGTGAATGTTCACTTGCTTGTTTCAACTGAGCTTTAGCAAAGATAATCTAAGCACTATTATTGGTGCTTTCCTATCTTATCTTCTTATGGCTGGGCTGATTTGAGTGGAAGGCCAGTGTTTATTACTGGAAGCCTTAATTTAGCTCCTGTCACAGGAGGACATGGAGAGTGCATTAAAAGATGGGCTCTTGCTCTACAATTGTGCAACACTTAATGCTGGGAATACACGATGCGTTTTTTCGGTCAGTTTTCCGTCCGATCGATTTTCTGGTCAATTTCACACTTGATCTTCTTATCTTTTCTTATCTATTTCCATTCACTTCTATGAGAGATCGATCCGAAAAACAATTAAAAATAAGATAGGATATATTGGAAATTATATTACGAACCAACTATCTGCCAAAAAAACGTATGGTGTATTCCCAGCATAAGGCCCATACTCACGCTCAACCAAACCGCCTCATTGTCATCTGATTTTGGCCTGTTGGACGACAATCAGACTTGTGTACGCGTGGCAAATGACTAGACCAGTGACTGATAACAGGCGGTTTGCCCGATACGTCTGGCAGATCAACTCACACAACTGTTGGGCTGATATCGTGCAACGTCATTTGAATAACGCACTTATTTTGAATGCGCCCATGTGGTGCAGTCCGTCATTAGGCTTGCACGCACTGTATGTTAGTGAATTTGTTGGGCAGTCAGTTGTGTGCGGAAAGTACAAGTTATGTCATCAGTTTGTCAGTCCTGTTGTTGTGTTGGTCGGGCAATTTGTTGGATGTGTGTATGTACCTTTATTTGGGGCTGTGACATAGGGCTCGATTCACAAAGCGGTGCAAAGTGTTAGCACCATGGTGAAAAGGCCCTTATCACGCCTAAAGTCACTTTAGGCATGATAAGAAGAAACTCGCGCGAAGTTGCCGCGCGTACGCGCGTACGCGCGTAAGGGCGCGCGCAACACCCGACGCTTCGCGCGAAGCTCCCATTAAGCCCTATGGGACTTTGCGCGCGCTCTTACGCGCGTACGCGCGAACGCGCTTACGCGCGGTAACTTCGCGCGAAGAGCAGGAAAAATCGGTGATAACTCAGTGGTGAAAAGGTCATCACGCCTAAAGTCTTTTAGGCGTGATAACTGGGTTATCACCGCTTTGTGAATCGAGGCCATTGTGTTGAGTTACAACACTGTTTGAAGTGTAGCGGACAGAGGACAAGAGAAAACGTTGGGGTTTCCAGGAATATTTGTTTCCAGATTTTTATTGCTCGGCTTACAGGTAAAATACTTCATTGACCACTTTTTTCAGTTGGGCGTTAGCAGACCAATAGTAGAGGATTTCAGATGTGGCTGTAAGGGGTCACTGCACACCACTCTCCTGACCACTGTAGTCTACCAAGGTGAAAATAATCTCCTCCATAGCAAACTGCTGGGTAATGCCAAAATATGTGCTGGGAATGTACAGCTTTGGCCCCTAAATTGTCACCCATGGGACTGAGTCCCGATCCTTGATATGCGACAGTCCTCGTACGTGTGTATGAGTCTTAACTGGGAAAAACTGCCTTGTAGTGTTCAGCTGTCACTGAGGTGGGAGTGATTGCTGATGGGTACACTTTAGAATCAACTCAGATGTGGGACCAATGTACCTTAAATAATTAATGTGTAAACCAGCACAGCTAAAGGGGTACAAAGGAGCACATTTCTTTTACTTTGTGAACACTTTTGCACCAGTGAGACAAAGGGTTATACAAGTAATAAGGATGCTAACCAGGCAATCCAAAAGTTAAAGTCACTATTACTTTTCTTGTTGATAAATGATCATTCCCCAGTTTACCTGACTCGTATTTGGTACACACGAAAAGGAAGTTGCAGGGCATGCTGGGTTGTCATTTTTTGCTTCTCTTCTTTCCCTTCAGACTTAACTAATGCAGCCTGATTAGCTTAAAGGAATACTTAAGTCTGGCAAAAAAATGACTTTTACTCACCTGAGGCTCCCCTCAGCCCCCTGCAGCTGAACGGTGCCCTCGCCGTGTCCCTCCGATGCACCAGGACTCGCGGGCGGCCACTTCCGGTTTGGCCGTCACCGGCCAACAGGCTGGGAACGCGGCTGATTATCTGCGTCCCCGGACGCAATAGCGCCCTCTATAATGCTATTGCGTCCGGGGACGCAGATAATCAGCTGCTTTCCCAGCCAGTCGGCCAGTGACGGCCACACCGGAAGTGGCTGCCGGCGAGTCCTGGTGCATCGGAGGGACACGGCGAGGGCACCGTTCAGCTGCAGGGGGCTGAGGGGAGCCCCAGGTCAGTAAAAGTCATTTTTTTTTTTTGCTAGACTTAAGTATTCCTTTAAGCCTCTTTCCCTCCTGTTTTCCCCTCCCACACCTCTGTTCCTCTCTGATTGGCCATTATGTCTCATGCTGAGACAATGCACTTTCTATAGTGGAGGGCGGGCAATGCATACACAATCAGGCAGAGAAGAGTAAGGGAGGAAATGACATCAGGATTGGCTTCAAAATAGCCACAGTTAAAATGGGAAATGCTAAGAAGGATTTTCTCTTTTTTTTACTGTAGAAAAATCACTAAAATCAAAATGTGGACACTGCAATACATATGTTATGTAAGTAGAGCAAGTATTTATCTACTTATATATGTGTTTTTTTTCCTGAGATAGTATGGCAGACAGCTCCACTTTAAGCAGATTTGCATGCATAAATTCTCACGCATGATGAGTAGAGGGAAATGCATTGCATGTACAGTATTGCATTCTGCTCTACTATAGTGTGTCCTAAGAGAGGGAGAGAGGAGAAGTCTGGGTCTTTCTTACACAGTATACTCTCGTCATGGTTTCCAGAAAGTTTTCCGCAGAAAAAGTTATAGCAGCGGCAGACTTATGTCAGAAGAGATTTAATGGCGTTACAAACCAGCTTGTCTAATGATAATGTGTCATATACAGTTTTCTACGAAAGAGTTGCAAGCTTTTAATATAACATTGTAATGTAATGTAGACTCTGACAAACTCTGAGAGAAAACGCAACCTCTTACCCAGTGAACTGTTGCCTGCCCAATCACTCGAGCTCACATCGCTCCACATAAAAACATGCTGCATTCTACTCCACAGATTTACAGTAAACAACACAGAACGTTGGCATCTTTACAGCAAAGTTGAGACAATTCTCTTTAATTACATAAAAATAATGGATTGTCATCTTCACATCTGAGAAAGGTCTTTAGTGTCCCTCAGAGAGCAGAATCAGCGGTAGCTATCAGCGCACATCACTGTATGACTAATGATGTCAATCTGTCGGACAACGGTAACCGTAGCAACAGTAACCTGCAATTCCAGTGGTACTGTTGTTGAATTTATTGTGGCAGGGGCCGAGTGGGCCTGAGGAATAATGAAGCCAAGGACTATACCGTGTGACACATCCACTTCCCCGCACAGTAATCCGAGCTAGCACAATGAATTCAGGAATGTTTGTATTTGAAATTGTTTACCATGTATACATCAACCTAACAGGGGGAAAAGGCATTTTCTTCTCACTCGCAGCAGATGATCGAATGCATTTAAAAGCAAACAAATGTCAAAGTGCAGCAAAATAAAAGTAACAGAATATTGAAGCAGCAAGACGCTGGTAAGTTGATAGAAGCATAGTAAAGCACTCACTGGCTCAAATCCCATGCTGTGCATCGTATCAGATATGGGTATCAGGGAAAACAAACTATGATATTTTATTAATAAAAGTTTAAAATGTCAGGAAAAACAAATGCAGGATATCACTACAAATGTAACATGCCACATGGTTTGCATGATATTTCCATGATTTTTAGAGTCTTGTCTCAACAAATTGTTCTCCTCTTTTGTTTTTCCACTTTATCCCTGTTTAAAGTGGACCTGAACTCAGCACTTTCTCTCTGATCTAAAAGATAAGCAGCAGCATAATGACCTATAAAGTAAAACATTTCTTTGTTACAGGTGATACAAATCCTGCACTAAATCTTCAGTGTGTCTACTTCCTGCTTTCATGGAAGCAGAGAAAGGGTGAATATCTGTTAGCTGTTCTGAGGAGAGATCAAATTACAGTTGTGAGTAGATGCAGATGAGGGGGAATTAGACAAGCTAAACTCTCTAAATACATACAGGAAGCATGTCTCTATGTTTCCCTTCTGTCCTGTGCAAGAGTTCAGGTCCACTTCAAGAGACTACTTCACTTACTTACAATAATCATTTATAGATTACGTAGTCAGTGTTTGCCCATTGTGAGATCTTTCCTCTCCCTGATTTACACTCTTAAATTAGTCACTGGTGGCGACATCTAGAGTTCTGCCAGGTGATCTGTACAGAATGTTTGTTACTAAAAGTTTTATGCACAGAGGAAGATATTGCTTGCTTGGCATTTGAAAAAAAGCTTGTTATTTCCCACAATGCAACGAGGTTCACAGACAGGTAACTGTCAGGACCACGGTCATGACATCACACTGTGGGAGGGGTTTCACCACAATATCAGTCATACAGCCCCCCCCCCGCCATGATCTATTTGAGAAAAGGTTATGATTTCTTGTGGGAAAGGAGGTATCGGCTAGTGATAGGAATGAAGTTCAATCCTTAGTTACAGTTCCTCTTTAAATTGAGATTCATGAAATGCTTAGCCTGTACAGAGAGGATTAACATTACTCAGATCACTAAAATACGACATGCTATTTTATGAAAAGAAATCACCTGCATGTGAAGGAGCTTATGATCTTATGCCAAACTACCATCACAGCTTCGGCATGTTAGTAATGAGGAAATGCAGTGAGAAGCAGTGGAGGTTTACAGTATTCATTCCAAACACCCCATCAGTATGCCTGGCAAATGTTAGATAAGCCTGTGAAATGTGAGGTAGTGTGAAGAGAACAGAATAAAAGTTAACGTGTCAATTTACAACTAATATAGTTTGACAAAGGTCCTCATATGTAGCAGCTTTAGGCCCCGTTCACACTGCACGCGTTTCCATCCACGTTTCGGGAACGCATGCAGGAGGCCGACACGTAGGGCATCAGACAGTGCATAGAGTGCACTGTCTGATGTTCACAGTCCATGCCTTCTGGACCAGCGCGGTCCGGGAACGCATGCTGCACGCATTTTATGCCAAAATGCGCGGCTGACCCATTCACTTCAGTGAATGGGATCAGCCACGCAACGCATAGAAACACAGATGGCGTACGTTCATACTCGTTTCGTTCTGAATGCACGGCCATCCGCGTTTCAGAATGTGAACGTAGCCTTATAGTGGCCATGTCACGTGTGTCACACCATTCCAGTGCCCCACTATAGGCCTCAATTCACTAAGCTTTATCTAACACTTTATCGAACGTTTGATAATTTACCTCATGGGTAAAATCTAATTTTGAATTCATTAAGGTGTTATATATTTATCGAATGTTTTATCGATAAAACGTTCAATAAATCTATAACACCTTAGTAAATTCAAATCATTTTACCCATGAGGTAAATTATCAAACGTTCGATAAAGTGTTTGATAAAGCTTAGTGAATTGAGGCCTATAGTCAGAAACTTGGTGCAAAGATGGCAAATCCAGGATCTCCAGGTAAAAATCAAGAGGAATTTCAAACCAGGAACCTATTGGCACATAACTGAACTTTGAGGCAAACGCAGTGAAACCTCATTGCCCTTCACTGCACTTCTCCCTTACTTACTTACACCAGCTGTGTAGGGCGTTTGGACAGGGGAGGTAAAGTTCAACATTCAAGTACAAACCAAGCTAATACTAGAAAATGCACATTTTATATATACAAGGAGTGCAGAGTTATTAGGCAAGTTGTATTTTTGAGGAATAATTTTATTATTGAACAACAACCATGTTCTCAATGAACCCAAAAAAACCTATTAATATCAAAGCTGAATATTTTTGAAAGTAGTTTTTAGTTTGTTTTTAGTTTTAGCTATTTTAGGGGGATATCTGTGTGTGCAGGTGACTATTACTGTGCATAATTATTAGGCAACTTAACAAAAAACAAATATATACCCATTTAAATTATTTATTTTTACCAGTGAAACCAATATAACATCTTAACATTCACAAATATACATTTCTGACATTCAAAAACAAAACAAAAACAAATCAGTGACCAATATAGCCACCTTTCTTTGCAAGGACACTCAAAAGCCTGCCATCCATGGATTCTGTCAGTGTTTTGATCTGTTCACCATCAACATTGCGTGCAGCAGCAACCACAGCCTCCCAGACACTGTTCAGAGAGGTGTACTGTTTTCCCTCCTTGTAAATCTCACATTTTATGATGGACCACAGGTTCTCAATGGGGTTCAGATCTGGTGAACAAGGAGGCCATGTCATTAGTTTTTCTTCTTTTATACCCTTTCTTGCCAGCCACGCTGTGGAGTACTTGGATGCGTGTGATGGAGCATTGTCCTGCATGAAAATCATGTTTTTCTTGAAGGATGCAGACTTCTTCCTGTACCGCTGCTTAAGAAGGTGTCTTCCAGAAACTGGCAGTAGGACCGGGAGTTGAGCTTGACTCCATCCTGAACCCGAAAAGGCCCCACAAGCTCATCTTTGATGATACCAGCCCAAACCAGTACTCTACCTCCACCTTGCTGGCGTCTGAGTCGGACTGGAGCTCTCTGCCCTTTACCAATCCAGCCACGGGCCCATCCATCTGGCCCATCAAGATTCACTCTCATTTCATCAGTCCATAACACCTTAGAAAAATCAGTCTTGACGTTTCAGCTTGTGTGTCTTGTTCAGTGGTGGTCGTCTTTCAGCCTTCCTTACCTTGGCCATGTCTTTGAGTATTGCACACCTTGTGCTTTTGGGCACTCCAGTGATGTTGCAGCTCTGAAATATGGCCAAACTGGTGGCAAGTGGCATCTTGGCAGCTGCCCGCTTGACTTTTCTCAGTTCATGGGCAGTTATTTTGCGCCTTGGTTTTTCCACACGCTTCTTGCGACCCTGCTGACTATTTTGAATGAAACACTTGATTGTTCGATGATCACGCTTCAGAAGCTTTGCAATTTTAAGAGTGCTGCATCCCTCTGCAAGATATCTCACTATTTTTGACTTTTCTGAGCCTGTCAAGTCCTTCTTTTGACCCATTTTGCCAAAAGGAAAGGAAGTTGCCTAATAATTATGCACACCTGATATAGGGTGTTGATGTCATTAGACCACACCCCTTCTCATTACAGAGATGCACATCACCTAATATGCTTAATTGGTAGTAGGCTTTCGAGCCTATACAACTTGGAGTAAGACAACATGCATAAAGAGGATGATGTGGTCAAAATACTAATTTTCCTAATAACTGCACTCCCTGTATGTCTAGGTAGAAACAAAATCTTGAAGTATCCCATTGATGGGACCAGTGGCATAGCTAGAAATTACGGGGACCCATAGGAAAATTAGGTTGGTAATCATTTCAGTTGCAGCCTTAGGCCTCTTGCACACTGCAAGTGATTCCGATTCAGATTCCGCTTTTTAATCAGTTTTTACATCCGATTCAAATTCCGATTTGCAGTTTGCTCCCTGCACACTGCAAATCGGAATCTGAATCGGATGTAAAAACTGATTAAAAAGCGGAATCTGAATCGGAATCACTTGCAGTGTGCAAGAGGCCTTAATAGGAGCGCTGCCAATTCCTTTGCTGTTCTTTAGAAAACATGTAGACCATGTTACGGCTAGCTGCACCAGGTTTACACTGCGTTTAATTGTTAGTTGGAGGTTAGATCTCTTCCTTGAGGACACCTCAATGTGGTGGAAGAGTCTAGTACTAAACAATCTGCGCGCAAACTGTTTATTGGAAGCTAACATCCTCCATTTGCTGCATCTGTTTTGAATGCAAGTTGTGTAATCTGCCCATGTTTTTGGCTCTGCACATCTATGCTGCAGATTAATTCGGGTGCAGCCTGCATTTGGAAGTGCTGCCATCTCCTCCTGTTGCTCAAGCTTATTATTGACTCTCACAGCATCGCTCCACCCCCCACCCCCCTCATTTCAATCATGCTGTCTTCTCTCCACCTTGACAGCATGAGTAAATAAAAGGGAGGTGTTGAGGTGTGATCACATGGGACCCAGCAAGCTCAGCTGTGACTCCACTACATGCTTTTATCCAGACATATTCTGTAGTTCAGCCAGGGGAATAATGATGTAAATGAAAGACAAGATAATTCAGAGATTATTAATTATTCATTTGGGGATGGTCGGAAATGCCCATTTCCAATTCTGCAAAAATTCAGATTTCCGCCAATACCAGTTTACGATTTTCTTATTTTCCAATTTCGATGAGTATTTTATTTGTAATATTTTTGCATCGGTAAATGCAAAATATGACAAAGAAAAAAACCTGGAAAGTCGGAAATCGGAAAAAACAAAAAAGTCTTGTGATTACTGCATTCAGAGATTGGGATAAAATTACCGAGTTTATATAAATCAGATGTCTTAGCAATTCCGATTTTTCTTTTTCCGATCGGAAATGCGAAAATTTCAGTTCCGAGGAATCTGAATGAGCATCTGTAGTACTCATACTGTGCCTCTTATGTCTATGGCAGGATTTCCAGTATTTGGTCACTGTAAATATACCCCAGCGGTCAGCGTTCTCCTAAACCATCCCTACGAAGCCACTCAGGGCTGTATTGTACAATAGGAAAACGGGATATTTTGCAGTCACTGTCTCACCACTAACAATATTTTGATATCTCTATCCAGTGTTACAAATAGCTGATCGTTTAGGTAAAGCAACCGCAGCAGCACAAGTCCCAAAGTTCCCAAATATATGTCATTGTTTCCCATGTAACATTAAACACAGGCATTTTAGCTGCTTGTACGTTTCATTACATCTGTCTCAGTTTCAAAACACTAAATCAATCTTGGAAGGCTCACAAACTGGATAGAGAGAGGGGGGAATATAGAGGAAAACCTACTGCTCCAAGAGGGCTATGCCTCTATTTATTTGGACAGAGTTGTCTGTGTAATTAGGTAGAACGTACCTTCAAGTGCCTTTTATTAAATAAACAACAAAAACTTTATTAAATAAACATAAAAAAACCTCACTGTCTCACTTAAACAGAAAGCATTTTGAGTCTCCTCATTTACTTACGCCCTCCTATCTGTCAACAAGTGCTTGTAACTTTATTACACTGTCCTGTAGTTTATGCAGAGTTGGTATTATTTTACAGAGTTCTGTTAATGGACTGGATAAATGGAAATGCTATTTAAACTGGTCTCCAGATCCAACAAACACAGCTGCAACTGTACTTCTATTTCTCTGCGAGCGGCTTGACCTGACCGTGCGGGGCTCTGAGAGCCCGTCCAAAGGGAAACCGGAGCAGGGAGCAAAGGGAGAGCGTAGTAGACCGCTGGCGGCGAGCGACCGTGCCTAATCATAATTCATATACGTTCAAGCCTCTTTTGCTTTCATATTGCTTTTAGGCTGCAAAACAAGCATGTAGCCCCATTCACCTGGCATCTCGTTTACAACGAGAGGTCAAATAATGATTAGCATGCACAGAAGCCAGGGGGGCAAAACTGCTCTCAGGATCCATTAGGGCGAGTCACATTAATAAAGGCCGCCCAGCATGGAAGACAGCCTCTCCCCTATCCATGCATTACAGAAGTTTGCCTTCTTAAAACAGAAGACAAAATAGAAGGTATTTGCAATTATTTTGGTTGGAGTGAGCTCTGAGGTCTCCCACAATGCATTACTGCTGAATATGCAAATCATTTCTTTGTTGTCCCTGTGAACTAGCCACACCTCCAGAACCGCTGGAATGCAATCATGTCAACTTGTTAATATTACAGAGCCAATTTAATGCAACATGCATACAGGTTGTGTCAGACTGGTTGGTCCTCATCAGTGCATGGCATGCCTTAATGAGGACCAAGCAGTCTGAAACAGTCTGTATGCATGTTGGATTAGTTTGGCTCTGTAATATTCACAAGCAGACACATTATTGCATTCCAGCGGTTCTGGAGGTTTGGCTACCTTACAGGGACAACAAAGAGATGATTTGCATATTCAGCAGTGATGCATTGTGGGAGACCTCAGAGCTCACTCCAACCTGAACAGTCACAAATACCTTCTGTTTTAAGAAGGAAAACTTTTGTTTTGCATAGCATTTTTAGTAAGAGAGCTATTTGGTACTTTGTAGCCCCTTAATCACTCCTAGGAATGCCAATTCACCATGAAGCTTGCTGGGTAATCTGTAACTCCTATCCATGCATAGCACACAAATTCTCTTCTTCTGGATGCAAAGCGGCTCGCTCTCTTCATTCCTCCATCTTTTGTGTCTACTGTATAGAACTTTACACATAAATATACCTAAAGCACAGCTTCAAATATGTTAAAAATAGAGAGCCAAAATGTTACTTTTTGCCATTATGTCCCAGCCCAAAAATAAATAATAAGTATAAAATGGACTCCTGAAATGGTGACGGTTTTCCTCTTAAAGTGGACCTGAACTCTTGCACAGGACAGAAGAAAAACGTAGAGAAATGCACACTGTATGTATTTGGAGAGTTTAGCCTGTCTAATTCTCCATCATTTGCGTCTAAACACAAGTTGTAATTTGATCTCTCCCCTGTCACATGACTGCCACAACAGAGATGGCAGATAAGCTCATTATAAAGCACAGGAAGTTAACAATATGTCTGCTTCCATGAATCAGGAAGTACAAACAGTGCAGATTTATTTCAGGATTTGTATCAGCTGTAACAAAGAAATGTTTTTGTTTACAGGTTATTATGCTGTTATGTATATTTTGGAGCAGGGAGGTTCTGAGTTCAGGTCCGCTTTAAGGGATGCTTTGTGTGGCGTGTAATAAGCCATCGATTCTGCCATATATTCAAACTGAGTTAATGCATTTCTGAAATCATGGATGTGCTTTAAGTGGATATTCATTTTATGGTGTGATCAGCAATGAGCCTTGGGCAGGTGAAATCTAACACCGCAGACACTGCAGTGCTGTTGCCCCCTCTCTCCCTGCACCACACTCCCTTTAATGTGCTATCACATTAGCAAATACAATATGAGACTTCAGCCACACCTGCCGTCACTACACTGGAAGCCAATATATCAAAGAGATTTCATACTGATTGATCAGGATATTTTAGAATCACTAACTGTAGTGTAGGTGAGCCACACATTACAAGGTCTAAGCTCTGTGTGTAGCCTGGGTTGGTAAGGTGGGGAATTTTAGTATAAATACAAACATATTATCTATAGCATTATTTCTGTATATCAGCCAGAGAATATAAAATACACCTGAACTGAGAGGGATGCGGTGGCTGCCATATTTATTTCCTATTAAACAATACCAGTTGCCTGGAGGTCCTGCTGATCTCTTTGGCTGCAGAACAAGCATGCAGCTAATCCAGAAAGACAAGGGTGAAAGAAACCGAGAGCCAAATCTGGTGTAGTAATTTTGCAAAAATGGGATTATAGTAAAATCAAAGTTATACTCACAAGTCAGGGTTACCACATAGGCAACCACTGATACAGCAGGTGGGGAGAATTGTCACCTGACCCCACTCAGGTTTAAAAAGTCGCTCTCTATAGATAGGAAAAGTGGGGATACACCCCTCCACCAAGGGTGGACTAAGATATTGGATAACAAGGATAATAGAGGCGTCAAACAAGTATAAATAGGTTAAAACCCGTCTAAAAGGAGGGAAATGGGTGGATTCACCTCCCCCAGATACACAAATGACCAGGCTGATATAGCCGTAAGATCTATAAATATGTTTATTAAAACAATTCTCCAATAGTGATGCTATTGGAGAATTGTTTTAACAAACATATTTATAGATCTTACGGCTATATCAGCCTGGTCATTTGTGTATCTGGGGGAGGTGAATCCACCCATTTCCCTCCTTTTAGACGGGTTTTAACCTATTTTATACTTGTTTGGCGCCTCTTTTATCCTTGTTATCCAATGCAGCTAATCCAGTCAGATTTCAGCCTGTACCAAGTAGGCACAAATTTTAATTTGATCTCTCAGACGAGTCAGCTGACTACCACAGCAGATAAGGTAATTTGAAAACACAGGGTGTTAAAGTGAATGGGAACCGTATTTAAAAAAAATGAGACATACTTACCCAAGGAGAGGGAAGGCTCTGGGTCCTATAGAGCCTTCCTCCTCCTCTCCTGGTCCCCTCGTTCCAGTGCTAGCTCGCCCGGTAGCAGTATTTGACTAATTTAGTCAAATACTGCTTTACCCAGCCAAAGGAGGCTTCAGAAGTCTTCAGGGAGCCCGAGTGCTCCTGAAGAAGGGCGGCCCTGTACTGCGCCTGCGCAAGCACGCTCTCTTGCACGCTCACGCCTGTGCAGTATGGAGCCGCACGTCTTCGGGAGGACACGGCTCCTGAAGACTTCCAAATACCCTTTCGGTGGGGGATTGAAATGGGGGGGGGGGGGGGGAGCCAGCACAGGATAGAGAGCACCGAGAGAGGAGACAGAAGGCTCTATACGACCCAGAGCCTTCCCTCTCCTTAGGTAAGTATTTGCTTCATTTTTTTAAAAAATGCGGTTCCCATTCACTTTAACAATATGTCTGCTTCCATGAAAGCAGGAAGTAGGTACACTTTTGCACGATATTCTAATTTTTTCCATTTTCACCTGTAAATGCATAATAATAATAAAACTGTATGTGTGGCCAGAAAAACATGAAATCAAATAGAATGCTCTAGTCCAAACAGCAGTTGTTGGGTTTCATGCCCATTGCTCCATCCACAATACACTTATATAGTTATTAGGAGTTATACTTGTGTCACCCCGTTCATAAAGACATCAGCAAGCGATGACTGATCCAGCGTTAGCGCATTATTCCCATGTACCTGTTGCCGGCACATTGTTGAATGTTAACCTTTGTCCCAGATTTTCAATTGTCATTGATAGGAATGCAGATAAGAATGAAGGAAGAGACATCTGGGGATTTAAAAAAAATGAATCCATCGAATATGAGCTCATCACTCAGATATTATTGCTGCACTTGCAAAGAATTCTGTTTGTTTAATGCAGAGGGGTGTCACTTAAAAGGCCAATAAATTTCACATAAAGGCTGACGTACATAAAAAGCTATGAGCTACATTAAGATATATGGGAGATGATGTCAGAATGAAAGTCCACCTGCGTCTCTAGTACTAATAACCGGCGATGGAAGATTCCTGTATCTTAGCTCTGAATCAAGAGGGTGATGGGTACAAATGATATAAGCGGCTCTTATGTGGCTGATGTAATGATGAGTCTACATCTATATATATTGCATTTGGCACCCTAACTTGATGCCTGTGAGAAATACTGTACAATTTCTGTATCTCTATAACCTGCTTCTGACTCCTGAAATCTTTAGAGGTAGTGTTGTTAGTAACTACAGTACATGGGGTCCCTCAGCGAAACTTTGATCCCCCCCCCCCCCCAAAAAAAAATGTCACACCCTTTCCCTTGCCTCACCTTAGTCCCCTTCAATGGAGACCTAGGTTCAAATCTCAGCTCTACCTGTTCAGGAAGCCAGCACCGATTCAGTAGGAGACCTTGGGTGAGGCTCCCTAACGCTGCTACTGCCTAGTATAGAGCTCGTCCTGGTGGCTGCAGCTCTGGCGCATTGAGTCCAACAGGAGAAAAGCATGATGTAAACGTTATTTATCTCGTCTTTGTCTTTATGGCCTTGGAGCCCATCTCACAAAGGCCATAAAACAAGTGTGGCCATCTTGATGTTCACACCCATAACAAGTGTAGCCACAAAAACACCTGATGTGAAGTATAGTCCCCTGTATTGGAGGGAAGGTTAGTAGTTGGGGCCCCCCACAGCTCTGGGTCCTCCTGCTATCGCAGGGACTTCTCCCCTCTAGTTACACTCCTGTTTGAGCACCTCAAAAAATGTACTGGTATTCTACTATTACAGACTGACTGACCAAAGAAGACCATACGTAGGCTTAGTGATAGGATGCTCAGTTGCCGAGTATCAGAGGGGGAGAACCTGCTACTAAAGCTACTTAGAAACATTACCGTTTGATCGTGGTTCGATTCATTTTTTCCGCTCAATTTCCCTCTCGATTCTCTTATCTTTTCTTATCAATTTTCATTCACTTCTATCAGAAACTGAGCGGTAAAAATTCGAAAGTAGTATCGGACATGACGGAAATTATCTATCGAACCATCTATCTGCCGCAAAAGCGCATTGTGTATTCCCAGCACAAGACCATTTTCACCCTTGTTGATCATTGCTCTTGATCATTAGGGTGAAACGGCAGTGTACGAGTACTGCACAGGCACACTTCCATGTCTGTGTCCTTTCCATTTACTTTCGATTGATACCCAATTGGAAAAATGATCAGCATGTAAAAACAACTGCATACGTGTGTATGCTAGCTTTCTTCTATACCCTTCAATGTCAGATGTAAATCTCGGATCACTCATTCGATTCGGATCTTAAGTGAAACTTACATGGTGTGTACCAGGCTTTAGACACTTTTTAACTTTCTGTGCAGAATCTTGAAATGCAACCTAACCTCACTGGCTACGGCAAACATATACAGCAAAGTCCCTGGTCTCTGGCACCTGCAGGGCTCGTCTGATGCCAGAGATTCCTGTGCTTGCCGGTTGCTTGAGCAACCAGACGAACAAGCACAAACTTCCCCCTCCCCACCCTGCAGGATAAGAATACTTACAGAGCCCCCAGCAACATCCTGTAGCTCCTAGCAGGCTCTTGGCGGCTTTACGACGTCCTCTATGCACAGCTCCCGGCGTGTCACCTGACCTGTATCAGGTCATGTGACACAGCGAGAGCCGAGCACGGACGACGGAAGCCGATAGGAGCTACAGGAAGGCTAGAAGACATCGCTGGAGGCTTGGTGAGTATATTATGGCCGGCAACCCCCCAAAAAAGTCCTGTTATCCCATCAGGCATGTCGGTTAGTTGAGACTTCTGGTTGAATGAGTTCCGGATGACGTAGACTTTGCTGTACTGTGATTTTATCCATTTTAGGCAGTTACTTACTCTCTATTGTTTCCTCATAAGCTATGCACTATGACACAATATAATAAAGTAGCAGTAAGACCGAAGTCTGACGAAGGCTATACAACCGGAAGTTTGCTTACTTTTATTCTTCTACTATTCGTTAGCCAATAAATGGTATCATCCTGATCAAAACTTCTTGGTTTTACAATATAATAAAGTACAATAAAATATAATATATCTCGAACACAGTTTACTGACTCCCTTGCCCTTCTTTATCTGCCTTTTATCCATTTATACTGGAAGCTTTTATAGGCTGGGCTCTCTCTCCTATTGTATTGTGGTATTGCTGTATTTACTGGCCGTTCCATCTCTATTTACACTGTATTGTACGGTAACAGTAAAAAAGGGCGCAGGAGGCTAGTGGACAAATCGGGCGCCGCCATTCACTCCCATAATAAATATCGTTTAATGGGCGCCCGATAGGAAAAAAGGGCGCCGGAGAAAAATAACGTTTTAAAAGCGGCGTCCGGAGACTTAATGTTTTATTACTGCTTCTCATGATTACACATTATTTAATGATTTATACATTTTTTAATATTATTTTTAAACGAAAAACATTACAATATTTTTTTCAAACATTATTTTTAAACGAAAACAGTACAATTTTTTTTTTTTACATTATTTTTAAACGAAAAAACCGCACAATATGTTTTTGAAACGTTATTAATGCTTATCACAGGGGGGTCTTAGGTTTAGGCACCAACAGGGGGGTCTTAGGTTTAGGCACCAACAGGGGGGTCTTAGGTTTAGGCACCAACAGGGGGGTCTTAGGTTTAGGCACCAACAGGGGGGTCTTAGGTTTAGGCACCACCAGGGGGGTCTTAGGTTTAGGCACCAACAGGGGGTCTTAGGTTTAGGCACCAACAGGGGGGTCTTAGGTTTAGGCACCAACAGGGGGGTCTTAGGTTTAGGCACCAACAGGGGGTCTTAGGTTTAGGCACCAACAGGGGGGTCTTAGGTTTAGGCACCAACAGGGGGGTCTTAGGTTTAGGCACCAACAGGGGGGTCTAGGGGTTAGGGGTAGGTACAGGGAGGGTTACTTAGGCACCAACAGGGGGGGGTCTTAGGTTTAGGCATCAACAGGGGGGTCTAGGGGTTAGGGGTAGGTACAGGGAGGGTTACTTAGTAATTTTTTTTTAAACGTTATTATACGTTTCACTATTTAAACGAAAGATTAACGTTTTTACAATTGTCGATTTAATGCACATTATTTAATGATTTATAACTTTATAAAACATTAATTTGAAACGACATACAGTACAATACATTTTTAAACGTTATCCATGCTTATCGTTTAAAACCCCGCGCCCTTTTTTCCCAGCGCCCCTTTTTAATGTACGCGTATTGTACAAGGTGTGCCAAGTATACAGCTGTGTATTAACCATCATAACTGCAAATGCAAGAAGAAAAAACAATTCACTGTGCCTCGCTTTGGTCAAAAAATTTGCAAAAAGGGTATTTTATTGTGCACATCTAATATAAAGTGAATCAACCACAGATAATTAAAACCATCTAATAACATTTCAGCAATAAGAGATCAACCTCATCTTAAGCCTCATGCACACACACTGCCACTTATATGGAGGCTGCCATATGTATTTCCTTTTAAGCAATACCAGTTACCTGGCTGTTCTGTTGATCTCTGCCTGATCTCTGCTTTCAGTCATAGACCCAAAACAAGTATATTGTCTGAACTGACAAGATTAGCTGCACGGTTGCTTCTGGTGTACTTCAGCCACTACTGCGGCCAAATAGACCAGCAAGGCTGCCAGGCAACTGGTATTGTTTACAAGGAAATAAATATGGCAGCCTCCATATCACTCTCACCTTGTGCTCACTTTAAGGTCTGCTGTTAACTCCTCCAGTTATGCTGCATCATGTCATGCAACCAAGTTTTTAAAAAAGTATAATGTAGAAGCTTTCTTAGATGATGCGTTTAGAATGGTGAATTAAGCTGGAATTAAAGAGGAACGCCAGTTAAAATAATGTAATGGGTGTTTGCCCATTGTAAAATCTTTCCTCTCCCTGATTTACAGTCTGACATTTATCACATGGTGACATTTTTACCGCTGGCTGGCGATGTCAGTGGAACGAGATGCTGCTTCCTTTTTGGCAGTTGGAAACAGCTGTAAACAGCTATTTTCCACAATACAATGATCTTCATAGACAGGAAACTGTCAGGACCATGGTCCTGACATCACACTATGGGAGGGGTTTCACCACAATATCAGCCATACAGGCCCCCCTGATGATCCGTTTGAGAAAATGAAAATATTTCTCATGTAAAAGGGGGTATCAGCTACTGATTGGGATGAAGTTCAATTCTTGGTTACGGTTTCTCTTTAAAGGTGATGGAGAATTTGGAATAATAGGACCACCTGTTATTCTGCATCTCAGAACTTCCCTGTAAATGGCACCAAGCGTTTCCATTAACACACAATCTTTAATGCCAGCGTATATGGAACAACAAAGGAGGCAGCTTACAGCAATGCTGGTGGGGCTTACCTTCAATCCACTAAAATGCACTCAATCTGCCTTATATTATAGTGGCTGTCTCCACTAGCTTCTGCATATGAATCATACAACGCTCCACATATAAATAATGCCCTGAAGGAGGAGGCAATATTTTGCTTTGAATGACTTCTTAAGATTCTGGAATGTTTGCTTTTTACATTTTATTATTTTTGTTCTCTTGTATGAAATGTAGACTGGAGAAACAAAGCAACAGATGAGCAACTTCCTTTCTTGTTACTGGTACAGGGTAGATTAAAACACATAAGGTGGATACTGAATGGTTGCTAGAAGAGGTCATAGAAAATGTTTTATGGTCAGATACACTAGAATAAGACCATCTGCTCATAAGCTGACCTCCAAACTGTCCATCAAAGTTCTGGCCAAATGGCATGACTGGCAAATAAGCTGGCCCTACCCTCTCGCCCACATGCTCTTAGATGTCTCACAATCATGTTTGGGTGCAGAACATGCATTGGAGAGCATGCTTATATTTACATCTCTGGGCTCCAACAGCAGTCTTTGCATCTTTACTGAACCTTCCTCACAAGAGCTCAAAAGTAGTAGATTCAATGCAGAAGGTGATATTTTTATAGGCTAACTAAACATGGCCTGAAGAAGGGGAATTTAATGTTTCATGAAAGATTGCAATTAGGGTTAGGAGCCAATGAAATCGGCTCCTGACCAGCTATCTGCAATCACATTGGCTCACAGTGATCACAGGGTTAGGAGCCAATGAAATCGGCTCCTGACCGGCTCTCTGCAATAACATTGGCTCACAGTGATCACAGGGTTAGGAGCCAATGAAATCGGCTCCTGACCGGCTCTCTGCAATAACACTGGCTCACAGTGATCACATGGTTAGGAGCAGAGCCGGATTAAGGCTAAATGGGGCCCTAAGCAAAATAACTGATTTGGGCCCCCCCCATCATGTCGTAATAGAATCAGAAGATGCAGCTGCACAGCAACATGCCGCACACACCGGGGCAGCCGAGCTACTGGTTGCTATGGGCAATAGCTAGCTTTCCTCTGTGGGTGCACAATGCAGGGAATAACAGCGGCAAAATGCAGAGTGAGAGATGATTGGCTGGGACATTTGCACTCAGGGGCTGGGGCACCCCTGTGAAGAGGGCACCAGATATCACAGCAGCAGCACTTTCCCCCTGCATCTCCAGCCTGGCAATAGCAGAAAGCTCTGGACACCACCAAACCAGAAGCCGTTCCCCAGACAGAATTACATAACCACCCCCACCACCGAACAACCGATTTCCTCCCAAACTAGACAGCCACCATGCAGCCTCCATCCCAGTGAATACGATAGTCCAGCAGAGAAGGCAGCCGCAGCGGGGTAGAGAATGACAGCACCAGATGACTCACATTCACCTATTACGATCCAAGCAATAGAGGTCCCGTCATCCGGAGCCCATCTGTCTCCTCTAGAGTGCTGCCGCTCTGTTACTACTACTATTACTACTTCCTACTTCCTGTCTGATCTGAAAATCAGGAAGTTCAGAGCGAGCGGCTGCACTGTAGAAGAGACAGTTGGATTTCAGATGATGGGATCTCTATCGCTTGGACCATGGATAGGTGAGTGAGCGTTTGCCATCTGCTGCTATCATTCTTGCTGCAGCTGTGGTTCTCTGTGGGAAGGGTGGGAGGAGTGGGCAGCGGCAGAGTGCACAGTAGCAGGAGGGGAACCTAGGAGGAGAGCCTGGCTCTGAAGACAATCAGCAGCGCACGGCATCATTTGACAAGACAAATAACATTTATATTGCGCTTTTCTCCTGGCGGACTCAAAGCGCCAGAGCTGCAACCACTAGGACGCGCTCTCTAGGCAGTAGCAGTGTTAGAGAGACTTGGTCTCCTACTGAATAGGTGCTGGCTTACTGAACAGGCAGAGCCGAGATTCGAACCCTGGTCTCCTGTGTCAGAGGCAGAGCCCTTAAAGGGACTCCGAGCAGTGCCTGTGGGTATACCTTTAAGCATACCCACAACTAATTAATTATAACCTCACACCTACCAGCATGATGTTTGTAATTATATTTCATTGCATTGTGCTGAATCGAGCTGCCGACTTTGGAGAAAAGTTTCGTGATCGAAATTGCCGTGGCCGTGATTTCGATCGCGAAAATAGCGAAAACTAAAAGGCATAGGGTGGCGGTTTATATATCATTGGAAAGAGGAGAAAGAGAGCTTTAAAATGATATGCATCTTTCCATAGTTACTGCACTGCTCAGAGTCCCTTTAACAATTATACCATCCAGCCACTGCTGACAGGATGGCGAGGGCTGGTTTATGTGCTGATGGGGCCACTTTGACTCTGAATGGGGGCCCCAAGCAACTGCTTTTGGTGCCTGGTTGGTAATCCGGCCCTGGTTAGGAGCCAATGAAATCGGCTCCTGACCAGCTATCTGCAATCACATTGGCTCACAGTGATCACAGGGTTAGGAGCCAATGAAATCGGCTCCTGACCGCCTCTCTGCAATAACATTGGCTCACAGTGATCACAGGGTTAGGAGCCAATGAAATCGGCTCCTGACCGGTTCTCCTCCTGAGACGAAATGAGGCAAAGTTATACATACCTGGAGCTTCCTCCAGCCCCCTCCACGCAGATTGCTCCCTCGCCTCCGTCCAAAGCCTCCTGGATTCTCCAGTAGCAGTCCCGTTATCATCGGCCAGTTGGCGCATTGCAGCCAAGCGCTTTCCCCCTCTCTCCCGTGGTTGGGAGCTTTCTGCACCTGTACATTACGCCCAACTGGCCGAGAAAAATGGGGATGCTACAAGAGGATCCAGGAAGCTTTGGACAGCAGTGAGGGAGCGATCTGCATGGAGGGGGCTAGAGGAAACCCCAGGTATGTATAAAACTTTTGCCTCCTTTCGTCTCAGGTACACTTTAAAAGGGCAGAGACTGCTGGTCCGGAAGCGGTTAAGCCTAATACATGGAATATAACACTCACACAATAATACACTATTATTATTACTCATGTGCAGCGTTGTTGACTTCTCTACGCTCAGCAACAATGATGGTCAATGAGAAGCAAATCATTCTGAGTTGATGTAGGAGTATGCAAATTCTATATGCAAATGTTTGCAGCTTCCAAGTGGACCAATCAAATTCCAGCTGATGGAATTCGATTGGTCCATTCTGAAGTTTGCATAATCCTGCATCAACTCGGAACTATTTGCATCTCATTAATCATCCCTACTCAGCACTCAGATTTCAGCTGCTGTTCTTTCATGACTGCTTTAAAACTGCCAGCGAGAATTTGATTGTTCCCAATGGGTTACACTGACCGTTCATATTTCAGATTTCCTGACATTAACGCATTATTGCAGCCATTATACCGAACAAGAGATGTCTTATTAAACACAGCCAGTCATTAAAAAATAAGGAAAAACTGCAGAGACAAAGCTATGATATGGTAATTTATCACTTAAAATAGAAGGAAGATAATATAATAATCTGTTTCTATAGCACCAATCATCGGAGACGTGCTGTACGGCGTTTCTAAGAGAACACACGATCTGGATAATGTGTCTGCCGGAACGTTCAGCACAGCGCATTACCCGGCTCTACAAGGACAGGGAATGCAACTGTTGGGGCTTTTTTATCAAGAGAGCAAAAAAGTGAAAAAAAAAAGAATATATCCTTTGTTGCTCAACTTGTAAAATATCCTGAGTGCTTTCATAACACCAAATTTATAAGAAAGTGATTAGTTTTACTACGGCAGTGATCAGTGATTCCATCTCCGTAAGGTCAGTAATTTAAATAGGCTTCAGCGCCATTCACTTGAATGGAGTAACAGATTGCCAGCCATTACTTCTCTCTAGATAGACCAGTGGTAAGCAGTCCAAAGGCGTTCTATGCAATTGCATAGCCTTAGTTTTTAAAAAATAGTAATCCAATGCAAACTGGTTAGTACTGTGTGTGACTCATATACAATATATCACAGCGGGTAGGCCAATATTTTGACACCCAAATTTTGTGTTTTACGTGTGTGTATGTGTATGTGTATGTGTATGTGTGTGTGTGTGTGTGTGTGTGTGTGTGTGTGTGTGTGTGTGTGTGTGTGTGTGTGGTGTGTGTGGTGTGTGTGGTGTGTGCATGCGTGTGTGTGTGTGTGTGTGTGTGTGTATGTATGTGTGTGGTGTGTGTGGTTTTGTGGTGTGGTGTGTGTGTGTGTGTGTGTGTGTGTGTGTGTATGTATGTGTATGTATGTGTATGTGGGTGTGTGTGGTGTGTGGTGTGTGTATGTGTGTGGTGTGTGTGGTTTTGTGGTGTGGTGTGTGTGTGTGGTGTGTGTGTGGTGTGTGTGTGGTGTGTGTGTGGTGTGTGTGTGGTGTGTGTGTATGGAGGGGGGTGTAGGCCTATCCACAGGTTATATACCGCGGGTGATTTACAAGGGACAACATGTTGGGGCCCTGTTTGCAGAGTGCGCTAAGGAATGTGCTTTAGCATGTTTAACTACCTGCCCTCACTCTGGCTTGCATCCTCTAGTGTTCCCGGACACTTTCTGAACTGCCCACTACAGCACCAGGATCACTGCGGTCACATGACAGTGAGCCTGGATCTCTAGTGGCCAGTTTGGAAAGATGTGGGGTACACTAGAGCCCAGTTTTGCAATGTGTGGTACATGTATCTCTGACTCTGCATCAGCCGTCACACTTGAATGCGCTCTGCATGGGGGGTAACAATAACACATTGACGGCTTGGCCAATCGGCGGTTATAGTTTTTGGTATTTTTTTTTGTTTTTGTTTGAAAGTGGTGTGTGTGTGTGTGTGTGGGGGGGGGGGGAGCATACGCATGTGAGAGAGCTTGACCAAGCATATATATACAGTAAGTCAAACACTACAGATTTCCTCCTCCTAATGTTTACTGTTTTTGTCACAATATTTGTGCTGTTTGGAACTCTGTTGTACATTTTGTTAGTGTATCTATGTTCCCCTTGTCGTCTTATTGTGCTTTGTAAAGTGCTGCGGAACATGTTGGCGCTATATAAATAAAAAATAATAATTTCCATAGTAAGTCGTGACATTAATCTCTATGAAAGCAGCAAGTGTTATCTAGTAAATTATGCAGCGGAGATCACTATCCCATTTATAAAGCTACTTTTAAACTGGTGTAATGTGGTGCATTGCATCGGACGATACAATCGCATTCTTAATGAAATGCAATTATATTGTAACGGTCCGTTCACATCAGTGTGTAAGCAGTGCAGTGTGAGGGATCCGCTGGAGTAGCACACAGCATGCAGTGTGGTACTGCATTACGTGCACGTTAACCATTGTGGTGAAGCATATTTTTTCTGTGCTGTATGCTTCACTGTATGCGTTGCACCACACGCATAACCTGCAATGCGACTTTTACCCTCTGCTGCATTGTGATCCTGCTTTTACAGGGAATGTAATTGCCGCAGTGTGAAAGTAACCTAGATCAGCATGATTATTCATCAATCCTCACAGCCAAATGGGAGTCACAAATAAGTGTTGCACTCTCCTGAAAATGATAATGATGTAAGCTGATAAAATGCAATTTTTCTGGAGACCAGCTGATTGCCACCTTTATGAACCCATTGATATTCCTGAAGTAGCTACTGTTATAGGCTAGAGAATAATAACTGACACAGTAATTTATACAAACTAAGCTCCCCTACTGGTCAGCGAGGTTGTCTATCACTCTAAAGGACCAATAGGGAAGCTGAAAAGGTCAAAGGAGAAGCTCTTGAACTTGACAATATTATCAACAGTAGTATTTCTCATAGATGAAAAATAAATAGCTCTGGTTTAAAAATAATAATAATAATAATAATAATCTTGTCATACAGTCTTTACTGCAGGTAACTTAGTCTGACTATGCACTGTATCATCGTAACCTCAGTTTGTGTAGCACAGGTTTACTTCAGGGTCACGCTTTTCCAGTCCAACATTTTTTTCAACATGCTATGTCTGCAATGAATGCGTGAAAAATCTTAACAGATACTACAGCACTAATACCTTCACCCTTCATAGTGTCTTTGCAGACTAAGTGCTTGATTCACAAAAGGCTGCTAACTTAGTTAGCACGCCTAAAAGCCCCTTAGCACGCCTAAAGCCCTTTAGGACTCGCAGAGTTGTGCGCGATAAGTTAGTGCGCGCAAAGTTTAAGCGCGGAGTGTGAAACGTTGCACCGGGTGCGATCAAAACTTCGTACCGGGTGCACCTTAAACGCCACGCATCGCGCAGCGCTAAACTTTGCGCGCGATCAATAAAAGCTTTGGGTGTGCTGACTGCTTAGCACCGTAGTTAGCACGCCCAAAGCTTTTAGTTGTGCTGAGTTAGCACCCTTTTGTGAAACGAGCCCTATATATTCCCAATAGTTCAATCATCAAACTGGATGCATACAAAATGGCTCCCAAGACTGCACAAGCAGCAAACGTTAGTAAGTGATGCCAAACCATGAAGAAAACAGTTTCAAATTACTGATTTGGCTTGCGTAAAGGCAATTTGTTTTTTGTTTAGTCTATTCCGGCAAAGTACATTATAATGAGAAGCAACAATCTTAGTTGTTTGTAGAAGGTATAAAAATCAGTAGACCATATGTTTAGCGTTGTGAAAGGCAATACAAAAATACTTCAATTTCAAAAGAAGTCCACACCATCCGCTACAATAAAAGAGGAAGAAGATTGGGACTCCAGAATCTCCAGAGTCCAAAAGGAGTGTGAAGTCTGTCAGCACATTGCAAGCAATTCCACTTGCTGCATAGTCACACTATGCTCAATGCATTTCACATCATAAGAAGAAGAATATCCACAAGTACTTACAGTCTGTAGAGCTTCGGAGTTCCCAGGAAAAGCAGTTCTGGTAGTACCTGAAGGCTATTTCTATTCAGACGCCTGTAAGAAACCACAGTAAACAAAATGAATGTTGAAAGTAAAAAGGTTCATATTAAAACTATTATTATTATTATTATTATTATTATTATTATTATTATTGATTTATCAGTTCCTTCTCTTCATATTATTGATTTATACAGTGCCAACACATTCCATGGCGCTGTACAAAGTAAGAAACAAACATGAGGTAGATAATAATACCGACAATGGTATACACCAATATACAACAAACAGAATTGCTACAAAGTTCCGAATTGGTAATTACAGTGGCAAAAGTAACATGATGAATAAAATGTATTACAAATTCAAAGACTCAAAAGAGTGAGAGAGCCCTACCCTTGCGAGTTTGCAATCTGAAGGAATGGGGGGGGGGGGGGGAGGTGTAATAATCATACCCAGGCAGTTTGTAATAATCATACACAGGCATACAATAATCATACCCAGGCAGTATGTTTTTAGGATATCTAGTAAGAGTGCAACTTGGCCTTAAAGTGGATCCGAGATACACTTTTACTCATTGCATAATTGTGTTGCTTTCATATAGTTTATAGGGCATTCCTCAAGCCAAATACTTTTTTTGTTTTGTTTTAATACTCTAATTCCCTATAAACTAAACAAGCCTCGCCCACGGCTCCTTTTGTGCCTTGGCACTGTAGCAAGGGCTTATGGGAGCTCAGTCTGGGCAGGAGAAGGAGGAGGTTACTAGCCACTGATTTCAGAGGCAGAGGGGAGGAGGGAGGAAGAGAGGGGACTGAATTTACACACATGCAAGCTGATAGCATCTCCAGCCCTCAGCCTGTGACAATGTGACAAACAGAACATGGCTGCTCTCATTGTATCACATGAATAAATAATCATAAACTATTGAAGCGGTTTGCAGCTAGATTTGCTGTGTAAACTATCTAAACTTTAGATAAGATATATAGACAAGTTACTTGTTATAGTTTGTTTTTTATCTCGTATCCGCTTTAAGTCAAAGGGGTAATGGCCTAAGGTAGAGCATATGCTTGTTGGAAAAAGTGGAATTTGAGGGAGCATTTAAAGATATCAAAGGTTGGAGAATGATGGATGTGTTGATGAAGGGCATCAAGAGGAGGGGTGAGGCGTGTGTGAAATCTTGTACATGTGAATGCGAGGAGTAATCCTAGAGGAGGACAAAAGAAGGTCATGTGGCAGATCTGAGATTGTGATCGGGTTAGTATATGGGTTGGGTGGTATAAATACTAATATGTGTGTGCGTGTGTATGTATGTATGTATGTATGTATGTATGTATGTATGTATGTATGTATGTATGTATGTATATATATATATATATATATATATATACACTGTATATATGTAGCCGCTATGCTAATTGCCAGCAATGGATCGCTCTGGACAAAAATTGCAACAACCCCTGCAGGAACTATGATTGCGATGTAAGGAAATCACAATTGCAGCAGTGGACCTACCTGCATTGCCTAACATTAGCCTATTGCTTTTGGAAAAGCGCTACAAGGGGGTCACTCCCAGCTCTTACTTCCCAGGAATGAAAAGTAAAATACTGTGGTAGCCAAGAGATTTACTCAGAAATAGAACTGCTTCATTTTAAAAGATGCCTGATGCAACTTCCTCCAGGTTCAACTATTTCTGTCTCCTCTATTTGTATAACTGTCATGGTCAGCTGTCCACAAATGCAGACACAAAGGCTCAAAAAGTCTATAGCAGACCCTTTGATGAATAAAGCAGCTTCATATACACTAATCAGGGGCCCTTTTGGTTGCTTATTGTCTTGGTACAGAGACCTCTGAGGCTAGATAGGGAAAAAAAACAAAACCAGCACCAAAATGAGCAGAATCTAAGTTACGTTCTATGAGTTCTGGCTCCAGTTTATCTCACTGCTGGGCTCATCCGCTGTAGTGCTAACTACATCAGTCCCATGCCTTAAGTAAGTATTGTTTTTTAGTGATGCAAGTTAATGTGGGTAAGTCTTAAGGTTTATTTTTGGGTATAGGTTAATGATAAACATTATGAAGAGTAAGGATCGAATTAGGCCAACAGTGGACACATTAATGTGAAACTCACAAGACAGTATGTCCAGTAAAGGAGAGACATTTTTAGGAGATATTTTCATGGGGAATTGGAGGACGCACAAACGGTAGGAGCCAGCTCTGTTTTTTAAGGAGCCTTGGCTCTTGGGACATGTCGTGGAGGTTCAGGAAGAGTTAAGGTTAGAGTAAGGCATATGTTAGGCAAGAGAGTTAACATTAGGTATAGGTTAGGTAGTGGTGGTGAACCTATCGCATTTGTGTTCCAGAGGGGGGACTTAAAGTCCTCTCTGTGGATATGGATGGTGGCATAAGGATCTAGCAATAAAAAGGCCCGTGGCAGGATCCCTGAAGTACAGAGTAGCAAGTGGAGTGCAGGAGAGAAGTGCCTTATCTCTCCAGGTTCCACTGATGATCTACCTTCCTACTAGGCATCCTTGTCTCCATGACTACAGTACTGTCTCTAGTAATGTGACCAGCGGGTTATGTGAAGAGAAAGGATATTGTAATCATAGAGACGGAGAACTGGAGAAGGTAGATCATCGATGGAGAGGTAAGTCACATCACTCCAGCAAGGGGGAAGGGGTGGGGGTAGAAGGGGCTTTTGCAACCTCAGCTGGGGGGAACTTCTTCTGATTACTTATACTAGGGGGTTACTTCAGGCTGCCTACTTGCCTACTCTGAGGGGAACATCTAGCTACTTATACTGGGGGTCCCTCTTCCTATCAATACTGTGGGAGGGGAATACGTCAGGCTATGTACACTGGCAAGCTGTACAGGGAGGCACATCTGGGGGTGTTTATGGCTACCCAACACTGGGGGGGGGGTCCTTCCTAATACTGGGGGAACCTCTGGTGACATATACTGGGGGCTACACACTACTGGGTAATATCTCTAGCTACATATACATCAGTATTCAGGTTAAATTACTGTACTGTGTTGGCACTTTGCGATAATAAAGTGTGTTTTGGGTTGGAGTTTGGGCACTTGGTCTCTAAAAGGTTCACCATCACTTGGTTAGGTTAAGAATAGAGTCAGGCATAACTGAAGAGTTACTACTAAGACGGAGCACTAGGGTGAAGGCCGAGTGAGGCTATTAAAAATCTTGTTGTATTTTGGCAGCAATGTGCAAGAGATAAGACGAACAGATGGCAAGCAACCACTATATATTAAAAGTGTGTAAAAAAGTATTTGACTCTCTACTGAAAGGGGCCTGCACTAAGTCGTCTTCAGACTGATACATTGAATCTGTTGGTTGCATTTAGGCCCCGTTCACATTACAAACGCGGATGGCCACGCATGCGGAATGTTTCTATGCGTTGCGTGGCTGATCCCATCTCTGAAAAGTGAATGGGACAGCCACGCGTTTTGGCAAAAAATGCGTGCAGCATGCGTTCTCGGACCGCACAGGAACGCATGCAGTGTGAACATCAGACAGTGCACTCTATGCACTGTCTGATGTCGTGCGTGTCGGCCACCTGCATGCGTTTCCAAAACGCGTCTGGAAACGCGTGCAATGTGAACGGGGCCTAAACTATATAACTGCAAATCTACAGGGGGCCTTACCAAACAGAAAAGCAACAAAGTAAGGATCAGTTCAGACATATGGCTGGCAGTGGCTTATTTAGCTGATCTTAAACGCGTTTCTGCTACACAAAAGCGTTTAGCAGGAAAGTGTTTAGCATTGGTTCCGGGCGTTTACTCATTGCAGCACGTTTTGAGTCCCTAGGGGGACATGGAACCGCAAACGTAGCTGATGCTAGAAGGTACGTGTGGAATCTTGGAAAACATGGTCTATCGCAAACACCGACAATCAATGGTAAGCACATTGAGATGACCGCTGCCATTGATCTCAATGCGGAACACAGGGGATCTGGGTGGTAAATGCCGCGCACAACCGCGTCTAAACCGACCCTAAAGGTTTGATTGCTTCCAAATTCAACCACACAAGAGACACTTTTTTTTGTACATTTGATTTGTTGTTAGACATGAAAACCATGTTACTTCACTGTGTCACTATTATTGAAACACCTGCAAATTTTCTGTTTCTAGTTTCTCTTTTGTGCAGATATGGGACAGTTAAAGGACCATTATCACAAAAAATTGTAACATATATATATATATATATATATATATATATATATATATATATATATATATATATATATATATATATATATATATATATATATATATTTAGAATATGTACATTTCTCCTATGAGTAAAATGCACCATACATTACTTTTCTCCTATGTTGCTATTACTTAAAGTAGGCACTAAAAATTGGACAGGTTTTGGACCAATCCATCTCCTCATAGGGGATGTTCAGGTATTTCCTGTATGCTTTAGAAAATCACTGTATGGAAAGGATCTTCATAAGGAAGCTGGACAGCCACCTTACTTCCTTGCCAGCTACTTTGTCAGATGGATTAAGCAACTGCCATTCAGTAAGTGCTTTTGAAAATAGAGAAGACCCTGAGAATCTCCCATGAGGAGATTGACTAGTCCAAAACCTGTCCGATCTGTCAGGTTTATACTGCCTACTGTAAGTGGCAGCGAGAAGGGAAAAAAGTGATTTGTAGTGCATTTTATTCTGGAACAAATGCACATTTTTACATATGCATACACATGCATTTTAACCATTTAATGACAATCACACGTATTAAAACGTCATGCTTTAGCCTGTTAACGGAAACATGTAGTTTTAATACGTCGCACATTCCCGCCACCGCTCCGCACGTGTGCGCACCGCTACCGCCGCCGTTTCCGTCAGGATCCCGTGTTAAGTGAATGGGGAAGAGGACCGAGTGGTCCTCTACCCAATCGCAATGCCTGGAGTAAATGGATGTGACCGCGAACAGCGGCCACGTCCATTCACAAAAACAGGAAACTGTCACAGTTAACAAAATGTAAAAAAAAAAAGCGATCACTTCCTATAACGGGAGAGTGTTCACTAGCGCCATCTTGTGGCCAAAAAGTATATTACACATACAGGCACATACATACTATGTACATACACAATATTAATAAAATTAATAAATTACACTTCCAACCCCTCCCCCCCCAAAAAAAAAAATAATAATTTTACATTACTACATAGGGCCGGTATGTCAAACCGGTCCTACGTGGGCCGAGGTCCTCACACATTTTTGATACAGCTCAAATTAATTGATAGGTCTGAATCAGGAAAGGTGTGGTCCATCAGGTAAAACACTATCCTCTTTCTCAGTCCATCCTAAACACTGGCATAGATCTGGCCCTCCAGGCCTGGAGTTCGACACATGTGACATAGGGGCTTGTAATTATGGCCAGAACAAAACAAAAACAAAAAACAGAAAAATAACACCTATATTTCAAAATAATATATTGTTGCCATACTTTGTGATAGGGACATCATTTCAACGGTTTAATAATTGGGACAACTGGGCAAATAAAATGTGTTGGTTTTATTTTTCTCATTAAAACGCGTTTAGAATAAAATAATTCTTAGCAAAATGTACTACCCACAGAAAGCCTAATTGGTGGCGAAAAAAAACGAGGTATAGATCATTTTCTTAATAAGTAGTATTAAAGTTATTAGGGAATAAAAGGGAGGAGCACTGACAGGTGAAAATTGCTCTGGTCCGTTAGGGTAAAAACCCTTGTGGGTGAACTGGTTAAATATAGCGTATTTTCACAATAGTGGTCCTTCAATAATACACTAGACAATTATTATTTTTGTAATAGATTATAGGATATATAAGTGTTAAAAGACACAAATATTATATGAACTGACCAGCGATGTTAGGTCACCATGAGGGATGTCAGGGTTAAGATAGAGGAAAACTGAAAAAAACCTGAAGCAAAAAAGGGAAGCACTACGAACATATTTCACTGTAATGAGCTAATCCACTTCTCATACAAGCTGCACCCTAGCGTGAAAAGGCTTTATAGCAGATATATGAATTATTAGTCAGCTATACAGTCAAAGAAAGAACAATGCATCCTCAAAAATGCGAGGAATGTAAAAGCGGAATCCAGCCTCCAGCTAAACGGCCGGACAAATTAAAGAACAGTGTGACAAAAAGAAGCATACTAACATAAAAAAACATAATAAGAAAAGAAAAATCACTATCCACCAACATAAGTTATTTCTCTACAACCCAATGAAGACTGTAACGGGCATCCAGCAAGCTCTGACAGGGAAGGATGCGTACAAAAATAGACATGGGAAAAATAAACAGCCCTACTGGCTGGGAATTTGTGAAAAGGTCTGCTAAGACTTTCTCACCATCATTTCAAATTAATGTCCACACAAGGAGTCCTACTAGTCTCCATGGCATAATGTTCTATACGCTGCAAATTTTAAAGAGCCACTCTGATTGATGCTAAAGGTCCAAATGATTCACTTAACCGGTGAGGCTTGCCAGCATTGTAAACTGCATGTAACATTCATAAACTGCTATCTCCCATGGAGAGGGAAAGATATAAGGTAGATCCGAAGAGGTGTGAAAGACGCAAGAGTTGACAATCATCACTGCCAAACTGGGTCACACCTCAACTGCAACTTCTATCATCGTACTAACCAGAATGTGACAGAGTGTATAATGTTATTATATACTATATGTGCAAACAAAAATGAAAGTGAGAACCCTTAACACACCGGCAAGAAATTCTACATATATAGACAAGTTATGGCAGTAGGGGCATCAGGTCCATATAATCACCTGAAATCTAAGTTTACCTATAGAACCCAGGCATTAACGCTTGGGTTGGAAGACAACTGAAAGTCTGTAAGTTTATCCACCCTTTACTGTCCAATACTTCCTAAAGGAACAATTAATGTGGTGCATTCGATTTTCAACAAATGCATTTCCCAAAATCTTACGCAGCATGTGGCCTCTAGCTGGTCTTACTCATCCCAAAGCCAAAATATTCAAATCTCTTCAACATATTCTTCTTTAAAGGGAATCTGAACTGAGTACAATTATTTAAAATAAACACATGACGTAGCTGCAAATGAATATTACTTACTAACCTCACTATCAGTTCCTCTCAGAAGCTCACCATTTTCTTCCTACAGTGATCCCTTCCAGTTCTGACAATATTTTGTCAGAACTGAAATATACCTGTTGCTGTCAGTTATATATCAGCTGCTGTCAGTTACAACTGAATGTGCAAGGTAATGTCTATGTTTGCCTATGGCTCAAGTGGGTGATATTACAGTTTAATAGTGTGCTGACCAGGAAGCTGTTATGGGGTAATAGCCATTTTCTAAATGGAGGACAGAGAATTCCATTGATCACAATGGACAAACAGGGTGCAGTAGAGGAGAAAGAGATTGATAAGTAGACTACACAGGAGGTAAGTATGACATGTTTATGTTTATTTTATCTTTTAAGTTTCAGTTTAGGTTCTCTTTAAGAATATGACAGACCAATAGAATGACAAGTTTCAAGGGGGCTTAGGGGTTTTAACAGTGTGACCTTACCCAAAAGGCTAAGTTCAAGAAGGAACTGAGTGGTAAAGACCATATGGCAACTGTGTCATTTAGGCAGTGGGGCTCTGCATCCACATTACATATGCTCTCCTGGAGTGGTGGTTTCACCAATGGAAGAAAAGTGGTAGCAAGGGCCAGACACTTCAATGTCTAGGTCACTGACACATAAAGCCAAAAATTGCACAAATGTGTACTAAACCATTTTAGGATGCTTGCATCATTGAAGCATAGCCCACAGCTGTTTTCTGTTTTGGAAGCACACATCCATCTTTTGGAGGCAATTGTACTTTGTCTCTCTTTCCTCTACTAATGCACCTCATTGGAAGTGTGATGTAGAAGGTCTGATGAGGGTGTGTCTTTTGCCCAAATACATTTCCTTCACTTTAGATTCAGTGATAATTTGATTAAAGGTGTGTAGA
Source organism: Hyperolius riggenbachi (assembly GCF_040937935.1). Taxonomy (NCBI): domain Eukaryota; kingdom Metazoa; phylum Chordata; class Amphibia; order Anura; family Hyperoliidae; genus Hyperolius; species Hyperolius riggenbachi. The sequence continues at coordinate 106,551,420 of NC_090646.1, read as the reverse complement.
TTATTAGATTACACCAGTACCAGTAGCTATATCTAGCCAGTTCCTTGATCCACCGCCCATGGAGGCCTCTGATGGGAGACCAGGAGACCACACAGTCTTCGCTTCACTTTATTCATTGTGTGTGGGGCTCCTGTCCGGCCTTAATGGCTATTGTAGTGGCTGGGTGCCCACAAAGTTCCCACCATACTTCACCCCAACAGGCCCAAATAGATTAACATTACACATTACCTTTTTTTCCCTCTTTTACAAAAATGTCATTAAGGTTTCGAAAACTAGAAAATACTAGTACAAATGACTTTTAGATTTTGAAAAAAAAATGTATAGTGCACTACATATCCTGAAAAGTTTTAAAGGTTCACCTAGACTTTAAGGTAGCAGAAATACAGATCGTTACAGTTATTCATCCTTAAAATAATATATGAGTTGCCTGACTACTATGTTAACCTTTATCTCATTATTGTTACAGCAAGAATGCAGCCAGAGGAGTCAGAATACCTGATGTGCATAGTTGGTCTGAGGTAGTGAATTATAGGTACATGGTCACTAGCACAACACTCACCTAAACAACATATGTATAGTGAACCTGTGTCCGGCTGCTTATGGCAAGAGACTCCATAAATTGTGCCCATCCCTATATACCTTCCCATTGCCCAGTTTTCACTGTTTCTAGAGTCAGTTGACAATTGGGAGCTGCTTAGTAATAATAAGAATAATCCAAACATTTATATAGCGCTTTTCTCCTGTTGGACTCAAAGCGCTCAAGAGCTGCAGACACTAGGACGCGCTCGAGAGGCCACCCTGCAGTGTTAGAAAGTCTTGCCTTGAACTCCCTACTGAATAGGTATTGACCCTAGCCAAGATTCGAACCCTGGTCTCCCATGTCAAAGGCGGTGCCCTTAACCAGTACACTATCCAGCCCAGACAGGAAGGGTGGGCAGTGGGTACCATTTACATGTAAAAAGCTGGACACAGGTTCACTTAAAAAAGGAAGTGGTTGTCACCTCACATTATTCACAGTTCACAGTAGAAGCAATAAGAAATGTTTGAACTGTCCTCCTTGAAATAAGGTATCCCTATAAAGTAGACAGGAATAGATTGATATTCCAACCTATTAAGCTATTTTAACACAAAATCTATTGGTGGTTGAGTCTTAATGCCCCATTATCCGATTTTCTGCCCATCTTTTCATTTGGTGAGGCTTACAAGTGTTCACTTTATAATCTTAACACACATAAGCTAATGTTCTACGGACTTACCCTATTAAATTTGCATAATGCTTTGTAATAGAAAAAGGTCCTACCAAGGGCTTTTGTTCAGAACATTCAGTCATAATTTGCTCACGTAAAAAGTTAAGAGCGGCTTGCCTTTTCACTAGGGAACATGAGCGAGATCTCTCTTCGGCGTCAATCGCTGAGCCAGCTAATGAAAGAAGCTATATTTGTAATGTATCTGTAGGTTGCCTTAGAAATGCTTCTGAATTCCAGGGTCCCAAGGAGATGAATTGGTTGTCAGATAACAATGTACCTCCATCAGATGGACTTGGCAGTTGTAAACAAAAGGGTTTCTTTCGACTTTTCCTCACAAATATGAAATATTTACTCTGAGCCAACAGCTGGGGACAACTATAAAAGATCTGTTCATATAGAACTTGGTCTCCATTCAAAAAGACCCAAATCTCCTGTCCTACCGCTTCAGAGTTCTCAGACAGTGGCTTCCTACACAGATCTAAATGTACCTCACACAAAAGAGAATGGTAATCCCGCAATGTTGCAAGACGGTCGAGAGTAATAAGAATGGTAATGTTATTCCAGGTTGAAAAACAGAGATTGTTGGAAAATAAATATTTCACATAAACAGAAAATAAGTAGAGATGGACTGATAAACACCAACATTTTACGTACGATTTTGGTTGTATTCTTTTCAATGTTAATTATTGCAAATCTTAAGAACAACACAGATACAGTATCTAAGCATCCAATTTGGGTTGTATTTTATACAATTTTATAAGCTCTATTCTATGAAACAATACTATGGTTTCCCCAAATGTCAATAAGCACAGTGGCAAGGGGTGGTGGTACAGGCAACTTAAAGTGGATCCGAGATAAACTTTTACTCATTGCATAATTGTGTTCCTTTCATACAGTTTATATGGCATTCCTCAAGCCAAATACTTTTTATTATTTTGTTTTAATACACTAATTTCCTATAAACTAAACTAGCCTCGCCCACAGCTTCAGAGTGCCTTGGTATTCTCAGACTCGTGTAGAAAGGGCTTATGGGAGCTCGGTCTGGGCAAGAGGAGGAGGAGGTTACTAGCCAGAGATTTCAGAGGCAGAGGGGAGGAGGGAGGAAGAGAGGAGATTGAGCTGAGGGCTGCAGATGCTCTCAGCTTGCCTGTGTGTAATGTGACAAACAGAACGTGGCTGCCCTCATTGTATCACAGGAATAAATAATCAAACTGTTGAAGCTGTTTGCAGCTAGATTTGCGGTGTAAATCTAAATTTTAGATAAGATACATAGACAAGTTACTTGTCATAGTTAGTTTTTTTCTCTCGGTTCCGCTTTAACCCTCTCTGCCACGGCACCCTCCTTGCACTCAGTTCTGCTTCTTACAAAACTGATCTGGCTCATCCTTACTAGTCATCAGCGAACCCAAAAACTGCTGATTGTTGCCTAAAGCCTAAGGTAGCCTGACTTGGTGCATAAACTTCCTAAGTACCAGTACTGTGTACTGGTACTGAGGAAGTGAGGGTAAAGTCACAAAAATAAATGCCATTAGAAGTCTTGGTGTACTTAGTCACTATACATCGCTACAATTTATGTGTGCTTTTTGGATATTGTGAATATTACCACGTTAGTGCAAATAAACTGCTTGGGGCTTTAATCCAGGGAATTAATCTAATTGCTATGTGGGGTTTATCAAAAATGCATCTGGGCGCTATGTAGAGTCAGGACAGAATGTATTTATCCATGAGATGATCGTGCCCACAACATTGACTGAATAGTGAGATTAAAAATCACAAATATGTCTTTCTTCAACTGAGGCGCCAGGTGTTACCCGGACACTCTGCTGTCGTGTACTCCTATCCTTTATTTGCCTGATGAAGCGGGTTTAGCCTGCGAAACACGTTGCGATTATTCCCTGGAGTGTACCAATAAAACATACCTTGTCTTGAATACACAGCCTATGTGTCTGCTTGCAGGAGGTAAGTCCACCACTGCCTCCTAAGCAATTTTTAAACATTTTAAGTATTATTTTTATCCTTTTGGCGCCTCTGTTCACCTTTACAATACGTCTAATGTCCACCCTTGGTGGAGGGGGATACCCCTTGTTTTCACGTCTACAGAGAGCGACTTCTTAATCCCGAGTGGGGACAGGAAAATCTCCCCACCTGCCTACACAGTGGTTGCCTGGAGGTAACCTTGGTTTGTGAGTATTACTCTATACTCGTTACATTAATCAAAACATTTTGACTTACTACACTATATTGGGCTCTTGGTTCTTTTTTACATATGTCTTTCTTCAAGCTATGCAACCATCACTTAAAGTATTCAACTTTTATTTTAGAACACTATTGAAAAGTTGTACCTCACTTCCTGTGATGGCATATTCCATATTACGGAAAAACAGTCTGCAATAAAAACTAGGAGAGTCTAAATATTAACTACGGTACAGTAGAATCCCTTTACAGTAAACAATAACAATAATATTTATATAGCGCTTTTCTCCCTGGGGACTCAAAGCGCTGTGACCCTGCATTATGCAATCTCAAAGGCTAGGGGAAAGAGGTGAGTTTTTAGCCTTTTTTTTAAAGCTGTCCAGAGAAGGAGCCTCTCGTACTGATTGTGGAAGTGAGTTCCATAGAGTAGGGGCTGCATAGGAAAAGGCCCGAGCACAAAATGTTAAGTGTATCCTGGGAATAACCAGCTTCATCTTGTTGGCAGAGCGGAGGGTGCGTGGAGGGGCATAAAGTTCCAATAGATCCGCTATGTATTTGGGTCCCATGTGGTGTAGAGCCTTGAATGTCAGCAGGCAGATCTTAAAATTGATTCTCCATTTTACTGGCAACCAGTGAGGAGTTTGCAGTACTGGGGTGATGTGTGAGCTGCGGGGGGGCATTAGCTAGGAGTCTGGCTGCAGCATTCTGTACTAGCTGTAAGGGGCGCAGAACCTTATCTATAGATCCGATGAACAGGGCGTTGCAGTAGTCTAGGCGGGAGGATACATACAAATGCATGAACCAGGAAAGGTAGGTCTTCAGCTGGGATAAGGTGTTTGATTTTCACTATATTTCTTAGATGGAAGAAGGAAGACTTGACGACAGCTGATATCTGCTGTTTGAGTTTTAGATTTCCATCCAGGATCACCCCAAGGTTTCGCACAGAGTCTTTATACTGTACAGTATCTCCCCCAATTGCAAGTTTGAGGTGGTGAGCATTTTGAACTTTATCCATCATGTGTGGACCACCTACCACCAACACCTCTGTTTTGTCAGAGTTCAGCCTCAGCCAGCTGGTGTTCATCCAATTTTGCAAATCCACTAGATACGCATTTATGGATGCTGATGTAAACATCAAGGAACCTGTCCAAGTAGTTTACTATATCAGAAGTTGACTATATCAGGATTCATTATACATTGTATATTCATAGAGGCACATGGTTAGGACCTATGGTCTGAGTTTACTATATCCAGAGGTTTACTATATCAGCGTTTACTATAACAAGATTCTACTGTATACTATCTGAAACAAAGATTATTTATGTTTATTTTAATTTCTATTGGCTAGACCTGTGCAGTAATATTTTAATACTTCCATGAAGTATTCATAAAGAATAATGTATAGTTGCACATAAACCATTAAATGTCAAGTCCTTTTACTACTCAAACAGCGGGAACTGTACAGGCTGTAGTAAAAGAACACAGATGGGTCTGACACTTGGGACAGTCCAGTAATGAAGGCACTTAGGAGGAAATAAGGAATAAGCTAGCTGGCAGACATTGACCAGGCCGCTAGATCTGACTGATCTGACTATGCCAGAATCAGATCAGAAAGCTCTGGACCCTTCAGGCTGAACAGTACAATAATGAGCAGCGGGAGATAGGCTTTGTATCAACCAGGACAGTGTGTGCTCAGAAATTCTAATTTCCGGACAATGCACTGTAACGTAGGAAAGCAAAATATAAAAGCTATAGGGGAACTGCCAATAAAAACCTGTTATTTCAGTAAAGACGCAATGGATTACAGCGCTCTATTCCAGGAGTCTCTCCTGCACACCAGCACTTGGTTTCTAGATCTGTTTAATAGCGTTAAAGTTAAAGCATTGTTCCAAAGCACATGCATACAACCTGTAACTCCTCGCCACTTACTGGATCTCATATATAAATATGGGGAGATGAATATATTTTTGCTGCCTATGGCAACCTTTTAGGTCTGAACTTTCTTTTAATGTGGAAGTACAATCTGGGGCAACTTACAATAAAAATAAAGTCTCCCTACTCCCTATTGCCAATTTGGTTATCCTATGTGTCTTTATCCCAAAGTAATATCATATCAAGTAGAGCAGGGGTGTCAAACTCAAATACTAAGTGGGCCGAAATTGTACGCTGGGACCAAGTCCCGGGCCAACCTCAATGTCTACTGGCCAACTTCCTCCCTTATATAATTCCCAGGTGTCTTATGGCCCCCTCCATCCGCTATACAGTTTCCTGGTGTCTAGTGGTCCTAGTGGTCCTCTACCTCCCCTATACAGTTCCCTAGTGTTTAGTTATTTCCCCCATCTCCCACATATGGCTCACCTGGTGTTCTAGGGCTTTACCCCAATATTGCTCTCCTAGTGGTCTAGAGAAGGCCAAACATAATGGAAAGTGGGGAAACCACTTGAGGGCCAAATTGAATGGCTCTGAGGGCCAGAGTTTGATATTTATGAAGTAAAGTGAGGGGGAAAAAGCATTCTACTGCTTACAGCCAATGCAGCTGTCACACAGAAGTTTACCCTTTGTTTTTCTCAGCAAATATTGGTTCAGTGGCAGTCACCATAGTGAGGTTTGCACTAAATGTTGAATCAGTGCTGCATTTAGTGTCTTTGGGCCATTTCACGGATTCTCCGTGATATTTTCCCTTGCTGCAGAGTACCATGTAAAACGCACTACTGCAGCGAAATTAATATGAGGTCATAAAATGAATGTGTGACTGCGATAAACATTCCTGCCCGCCATGAGAGACGTTGGGTCTTCATTTTGTAACCCTTAAAACTAAATTTAAAAAAACTGGACTTCAGAAAAAGCTTTACTTCAAATTTTTTATATCTACAATTGTTAATTTTCTTATCTTATTTCCACTTTTGGTTCACGATGAAAACCTATATAGCTTCATATTTATTTTTTAGTTTTCATTTAAAGGTCTGATACAAAAAGATTCCATATCTGAATTTCTGTAAATGAACCTCCAGAACTACCCAAAGAGTCAGGAGATTAGCTGATGGTTGTCAGCACAACACAGGCACATCTTTTCTTACAGTATGAGCAACATGTGGGCTTACAATACTCCTGAACAGTCAAGCCTCACAGAGTGATAAAGACTTGCACACCTGGTTCTTTGGGACAGCACGAACAACCTCCCCTGCAGCTTGAAAATACCCCTATGGCAGCCAACTTATTTTGCAAACAAAAGGCTTAAGGAATTTGGTCGGAGATAACCGCACACAAAGTTGGATGAGCACCAGAAACTGAAAACAAGGACGTTAGCACTTCAAAGTTTTGTCTATGCCTACAGTTGACAGAAGTGAGGAGTAAAATTTCATTTTGTATGGCTTGACTTAAGATGCTCATGCATGGGGCATAATGTAAAAAACTGGAAAATGAAAACTTCATTGTCTGCTGCATCTTCACGAGTGCACCAAATTAACCAAATTACGGATGAGCAATTACTGATTTACAGGACCATGCGATCTACCAAGGCCTTAAAACTATGCACTTATCTTGTTTCTTCTTCATTAAGAAAATCCAAATCATGACATGTTGAGATTTCTGTGGCTGCTGTCACATGTGTCGCAAACTGAGCCTAAAACAGCAGTGGTATGACTGTGCTTAGAAAACCCCTACATCAAAAACATTATAAAATCATTAACCTCTGGTTAGTGAACCAAACCTTATAGAAGTGTTCCCAACAACATCAATATCTAGTGATAGTACAGAAAAAAAAAAGGAAGGGGTGGCTTAAAGTCTTCTGGCAGAAGTTGTGTTAGGCTCAGTTCCCATCTTCAGCTTCTATAGCTGGATCATGTGTGGCCAGTGGGATCAGATTGATTAGTGTCCACTCCGATGGTCCGCTGTGGTCCAGCTGTAGCTCAGGGCAGATGCTTTTCCACCGTAGGCTATATGGGGGTATGCATCCACCTGCCAGGGATTATCATGGACTGTACATAAAAGCGGTCCATTTAAAGGGAACCTTAACTGAGAGGGATATGGAGGTTTCCTTTTAAACAATACTAGTTGCCTGGCAGTCCTGCTGATCTCTTTGGTTGTAGTAGTGGCTGAATCACACAACTGAAACAAGCATGCTGGGCGGATCGCTCAAGGCAAGTCTTATCACCCGAACGACGGACTGTACACACGCCCGATTTGGCGTGCGGACGACTGAACGACGGAACGTTCAAACGACCCATCGTTCGGAAAAATCCAACAGGTGTATGGGCCTTAATCCAGTCTGACTTCAGTCAGAGCACCTGATCTGCATGCTTGTTGAGGGGCTGTGGCTAAAAGGATTAGAGACACAAAATCAGCAGGAGAGTCGGGCAACTGGTATTATTTTGAAAGGAAAAACCCATATCCTTTTCAGTTTAGGTTCTCTTTAATGCAATGGATCCAATGGACTGATAAGTGTGAATGGCTCCTAAATATAAAATAGGAGCTGTTCATTGTTTGGGTATGCAGTAAAACAGATAAAAAAAAGTAAGTTTTACTCTCAAGTGGGAATAAAGCAATAACCTGGGAATAAAGTGGGAATAAAGCAATACTAAAACTTAAGGCCCTTTTGATGTATCCAATTTGCAAAAAACTTTTATATAACTTTCCAATGGATTACCTGCATTGATCTAATATATTTGAAATATAGCAATTGTACATTAGGTCATTGACTAGAGACACAGCGTTCATGTCAGCTTTCATACATCATCATAGATGGACTGGTATTCCACACTCTAATTAAAAATGTTACCACATCAACTTTACAGATTTCAAATTAAAAAACATCACACATAGCACCATAACTCACACAACAGTGTATTAGTATCAAAGGCTGTCAGGCAAAGATGGCAGTCTGTACAGAGTCAGATACCAAATATTCAGAAAAACATCCATAAAATACACAAATTCCTTTTTTTATTGCAACCACAATTGGTCAGTAAAATTATCTCATCTTGTGTGCCCAACTAACTAAGCATGCAATCACATCTCCAAACATTTATTATTTGATTTGGTACAATACTGTGGCCAGCATGGACCAGGGGTCTGTAGAAATTCTCCCTTGAAATGCGCCATAGTCAGACATAGGAACGTGTGTGTGTGTGTGTGTGTGTGTGTGTGCGTGCGTGCGTGCGTGCGTGCGTGCGTGCGTGCGTATGAATGGTAATTGGCACAGCCTCTGATATAAATACACTGTTTGCCTCTAACAAATGTGGGTTGTTGTGGAGTGTGATTAGAGATGGGACAAATCCCAAATTTTCTCAAATCCGAATCCAAAAAGATCCTCGATTTTCTCTAATCTTTCAAATCTCGAATCTAACAAATCCTGTATATGAGAATTGTGTGATTTGTGTAAGAATTGTACTTAGACTTAGAATATACTATTCTAAGTCTAACTACTATTCTTGCATGGATCACCCAATTTTTATGTAAAGGATTCATTAGATTTAAAAGATTAGAGAAAATCGAGAGGTTTTTTCTTATTATTCAGATTAGAGAAAATGTGGAATTTGTCCCATCTCAAGTTGTGATGTTATGCATGTTGTTGACCTTTCAAAAGTTAACGTAGTAACAATTTTAATAATAGATGTAAATACCAATCTAAGTAAAATAAGTTCAAACGTGATAGATCAACACAGGTATCCCATGGAAAAGCTCCAGTTTTTAAAATTCATTTAGTGTCTTGTTAGTGGGGATATACATATATATGTTACGGGCAGAATCTGAAGTCTGGCCACTTGGGATCTGGCTGGCCAATTTACCAAGTGGCCAACTAATGCGGCCAATATGCGAATTACCCATTTGCAAGTTCAGCTTTCGAACTTTGACTGGCCAGAACGGGAAAGGGCAGGCTCTGGTTGGCCAAGCTCCAAAGAAAGGCTTTCCTGAGTTTAGCGGCAGGGAGCTAATGCAGAGGACATGGTGTGGAGGGGCCAGTATTGTAATTGGAGAACCTCTGTCCTTCCCCTCATCTCTATTTGTGTTCTCTAAGATAATTGAATGCTGCCAGCGGTGACTGGGGCGGAAGGAAGTCTGGCAGCGGTAGTTGTGTTAGCTGCAAGGGAAGGGCCAGAGAACGAATGGGAGGAAGAAGTGAGAGTGGAGACCCATAAGTGCAACAGAAGTGAGGGAAACACAGAGGCGGGGGGAAGGAGGGTCCACTGCACCTGTTTGTTACTGCTGAAAGGCACTTGCTTCTTTGGGACTTGGCTGGCTGGGTCCTGTTATTTTGTATTCTGGCCAGCCAAAGTTCAAAACTGTAAGTTAAACATGAGTTGTTTCCATATTAGCCGAAGCAGCTGGCCACTTATGCAAATTTGCTGGCCAGATCCCAAAGTGGCCAACTTTTTGGTTCTTGCCATAACATATACATAAACAATACAACATGGTGAATCTCATGCACAATGCTTTTGTATGCCTAATAATTGTATCTATCAAAACTTAATTGGGAAAGGCTGTTTCTTTTCTCAGATCAACATGAATAGATGATCAAACAACAAAAAAGTGGGTCGCAACAAGCGCTGTGTCATATTCTATGCTGGAATACAAAAAAGGAGGGGCGCTCTGAGCCTTCTGTCTTCCACAAAGTAAAGTCCCTAAAGGACAGGTCTCACCTGAGTTTTACAGTGGCTGGCACAGTGTACACAGCCTCGGTGCGCCTTGTCCCACTGAGCCAAGCCGGGGACTGGGAAAATACGCGTTTCGCTGAGAAATGGTCTCCGCTTTTTCAAGTTCTTGTATGGTATATGAACTTGAAAAAGTGGAGACCGTTTCTCTTCGAAACGCGTCGTTTTTACTAAATTTATACTTTTTATAGCTACTATACAGTCTCCCTATCTCCCCACGAGGATTTGCTATTCAAAAGCTGCTTAGGACGCTCAGTGTCATGTGTCCTAGCGTCTCTAGGCGATCAATACAGGAGCTCCCCGAGAGAGTGACGTCACTTCCGCCCTGCGATCATGGAGAACTCAGTCCCCGGCACGACGAAGTGGGACAAGGCGCACCGAGGCTGTGTACGTTGTGCCCGTTGTGCCAGCCACTGTGAACCCAGGTGAGACCTGTCCTTTAGGGACTTTACTTTGTGGAAGACAGAAGGCTCAGCGCGCCCCTCCTTTTTTCTAACTTTTGCAGTGATTTTACTGGGAGCAGCCGAGCATAGGAGTGTGGGGGCCTGATCGCACCAGGGGGATTTCACTACCCTCATCTCTTCTTTTGATATTCTATGCTGGACAGGTCCCTATGAAAATCATTGAGAAGAAAAAAGTTGGGTGTATCCTACTTTTCTCTTATTAGTTATCAATATGGGTAGGTGCAGGAAGCTGTGGGTGTGAGCAATAAACATTTCCAAGGTCTTGGTACTGCAATGAGTAGTACAAAGCGAGTGACAGTGGTGTTCGGATAACATCTGCTGAAATATCCAGATAAATGTGCAATGTTAGTCAGATATCAAAAGTTTCGCTAATCTAAAGCTGCATCTGATAAATAATGGTGCCCTTTGCAGATCTGTAGCTGTATCCTCTGCAAACAAAATCTATCTAGGCCTCAAATATTTAACTGAGACAAGCTACACGTTTTTAGGCTTTTGGAAAGAGGCGCTTTGGAAAAGTTGCCAATAAGTGTATCCTGATATTTGTAAGCAACACAAATGGCTTGAGTTAGATCTGTGAAACTGGACCGCTTGTGTGAGCACTTCTTTATTGTACATTAGTTTTCCAGTAGGTCATGCACAGGTACTGTATTTGCAATCCAACGGGGGTAAAAGGTTGGATTTCTCTCAGGCAGAGTGATCTTGGTGAACATGGTCAGATCTCTCACCACCCATCACATCGACCCTTTTACTGCATAACAGGTCTCCCCAGTGTATTACCACATTATGCCCCCACAGTTTAAAGCATAAGAAGTCTGCACAACTATAATAAAATGATGGACTGTTGTAACGACACTCAAGCTACAAATATTTCTTTCATAAAAAAAAACAGACTTCACACTTGTGAGCCAAAACATTTTCAACGGGAAACAAAAGTGAAGCTAAAATAGAAGAAACACCCTCATGTAAAATGATACAACAAGTAGAACACCCACTGAACAGCGGCTACTGGTAATCTTTCACACAGACATTATCTTTTCGGGAATCACCCTCTGCTGTCATCTATGGCCCTTATCTGGGGCACTGCGGCAATATCTAAATTTAAAAAGCCCTGGAATGATGTAATGACTGAAAATAAAGAGCGAGACAAGCAAACACCAAAGTAAGCAAAGATATAGATGATGACACAGGCCCCAAAACAAGCACCACCAAAATAACAGGCATAACAGGCCTACACAACTGTCAAAAATATTATGCACCTTGGTGAAGCTAAAAGCTTTGGTGTAACTCCACTTGATAAATGTGTGGTTTTGTTGTTCAAACTTTTGCAGCTAGAAGATTAATGATGCACACTAGTCTGAAATATTTGTTATGCTTTATTGTGTCTACCACAAGTATGTGTATATGGTATGCGCAATGGTGTCTTATCGCTTAGTGCAATTTAATGGGGGTTTCTACTTTCAGTGTTTGTTGGCTGGAAATTGCCCACTTTCAACCCTGATGACTATGCTATACAGAAACAGGAGCTTATTGGCTGCTAAAACTATCAGACCATCTACGTATTTTCCTATGTAGGGAAACTGCATCCTTGAAAACCAGATTCATAGTGAGTGTAAGGCCTATCAGTGACCAGGGGGCAAACAGATTCCCTTCATCTAACATGCACACATTTTTGAAATAGTAGTATGCCATGGTTTTTTTTAACTTAACTTTCCTCATCAGCAGACTTGAACAGAAAACCAGAAAAAAGTTTCTAAGCTTCCAGGCCTTAAGCTCCCATGTGATCACTCTTGCTGCACATATAGAATGAGACTGCTGTACGTCACTAGTGTACGGGAAATGTTTTTTATATTCTTTTACTACTTCACAAATGCTCACACACTCATCTGCGGGATAAGTTATTTTATAATACAATGCCCATTGATTAGGTTCTATGACGAGGCCAAGAAAAGTATTTGAGAAAAGGAGTTCAGCGAAACGTGGAAATGTGCTTCTCAGTTGAGATTAGTTACACAGTCTCAATCAAACCCAAAGAATGACAATACTTTGAAAGCTTTACTTTACACATAGCTGTTATTTATGTTTACTTAATGACTAATTATAGCTTCATAATGACTCTGCACACAACACAACAGCAGAGAGTATTGGGTAACCTGCTGATCATCAATAGACAATGAGTGGAATTATGCAAACTATTTTCTTGCCCAGGGCAGTTATTTTACATAAGAACGTGTGAGTTGGTTTCTGTGAAAACTCAACTTTCACTTAGAAATAGTTTCCCCCTACAGGACAAAAGGTGGAGTGAGAAGTACAAAATAAATTAATTTGTTCCCTGTTTTCTTTTCATTCACATTGTGTTGTGCCAAGGCAATGCCAGCTTTGAGGTCTAAAGTTCTGGCAAAACATTAAAAACTGCTACAAACTTAAAAAAAAAAACACCTATAACAAACTATTCATCTTAAAATACTCCATACCATATATAACTTGCTTACGGCATTTCTAATAAAGTTCTATGACGCGAACACACAAGACAAAAAGTTATAATTTATGGTGTGGTTCAAATACTTACAATCTATCCAGTTCTTTCAGATCTTGAAATGCTCCCCTTTCAATGGTGCTAATCTTATTCTCAGTCAGCTGCCTGAAATTCGGAAAAGAAAAGATGCATTTTCATACAGCTAATGATCATTCAAGCACCGATAACTGCCTTTATGTCATGGCAAATTCAACTAGTTTTAAAAGTTTGTGTTTAGCCCTGAACACTGCAAGTTCTATAACTTCTTTTTAATAGGGCGCTAATAGACAAAAGTTTAGTGGTGTTTGAAATTATTGACATTTTAACAATCATCCCCATTAATCAACACCTGAGGGTCAAAAATAATCTGATAGCAAAAAAGTACTTAATATGTCACCTCTAAAAGTAATGCATCTAATGTTACTTGTACATTTTTTAATTTTTTTATGGATTTTTTTGTCTCCCTAGAAGATTGCTTCAAGAAAAAAGTAAGCGTGTGAAATAAGAGCTTTGTGCCAAAGGGTGAATCCAGCACATACACATTGTTATGTGTACTAAGCCGTGTTAACACTTAAAAAAAAAAAAAAAGTATTGGATCATGCATTGCATAACACATGAAGAACACTCTTACACTTCCAATTAGTTAGATTTTTTTTCTTTCCAAGAGAAACTTTATTTTTCTAATAGGACAATAGCTGACTGAGCTGAGACAAAACAGAAATACACTCCAATTTTACAAATTGTGTGAAAACACTGACAATTATAACTAATTACTTGCAGATGACAGTTGTTACGTTAATAAAATGCATAACTCGAATAACTGAGCTTTTCAAGCTGTTTTCCAGAACAGAAAAAGTTTACCAGTGCCCATTTTTTTTTTACAAACCGCCCAAAGACCTGCATAATATGGAGATATGATTTTTTTTTTCTTTTAGAGGAACAATTTGAAATATATAGGAAATTAATATTTAATATGCTAATATTTTATTCATTTTATTAGATGTAGAAGAGGTGTTTGGAATGTAATTTAGCACGCAAGTAATAGTAAATCACTATACAAAGGAAACAAACGATCATAATAATAAAAAAAAAAGAAATACTTACAAAATGCGAAGATGCCGCAGACCTGCAAAGTCTGTCTTGGTTATTCTTGTAATGTTGTTACTGTTCAAATCTCTGAAAATTAGGGTGGAAAAAAACATAAATGATTTAAAAATACCACTACAAAAAGTTTTTGCAACATTTACTTTTATTGTATTTTTTTAAAGAGTTGAAACCCCATCAAACTATTTCTACAGCAAATCAATGTTATCTGAAAAAGATAACTTTGTTCCAGGCTTGACTTGATAAAGTGACACATTTAAGCCTTATCTTAAAGGAGCATTCAAAAGTGTCTTATGGTTAGAAAAAGACATCATAAACTAATTTGAGTTAGACATCTCAAAAATGTAAACACTGTAGCAAAGCCATTAAAGAACTTTTTAATCAAAGCCAAGCCTAATACTGTTATCATATGGTACATCTGTTTGGATATTTTTTTACAATCTGACAATATTTACACAATTCTTCAAATGCTGTGTATACAGAATAAACAGAATATAGCAATAAATCATTTATTATGTAACCTTAGCACAAGTTTAAAAAAAAAAGTCCTCCACTTATTAATGAAATTCAATCATGCATGAAGACTTTAGATAGAGTATAATTGACCAATTTCCTATTGCAAACATACCTGGGCTAAAAAAATGTCAGTATTAAGACTTTGAACTTCAAAAGATACACATTATGCTGCAATTTTAAGAATCTTGAAGCTAGAAAATTAAACCTTCACTTTGGAATTTTTATTTTTCAATGGAAACTGGGGCACTTATTTTTTTTGCTATAATTTCAATGCTAATATGCCTCTTTGGGTAGTTATAATTTAGCTGCTATCTTAGTTCAACATCTCAAATTAACCTTGCCCTCATGAGGGCCAGTTCAGCTAAACAGGGATCTGAATTAACACTGCTGCTGGTGACACAGTAAAGTCACAACAAACTTTAAGAAACCTAAGAAAAAAAGTTTGTTTGCACATCTGTTCCTATACTCTGCTAACTACTCTTGAAAACAAAATAACTGACTCTGCCTACTTAACATATAGAATACACTGTTTTGATGCCTGTAGCATCTCTCGTTAGAATGTCCTGGATGAGTTTTAAACAAATTCAAAAAGTTATGTTGTTTGTATTAAAAAATTAAACAACTTTAGCAGACATGAACAGGTAGTGAGTGACATCTTTTAGTACAATATTGCTCAGGGCTGCTGTCTAGATGGCAGTATGTTCAATGTAATGTTTGCCTAAACTTTGGCTTGTCAACACTTGGAGATGGTATGAGATCTCTCAACAGTCTGCTGCTTTGACTGGAGTTTGAATCATTTCTTTGGTAAGAATCCATGATAGCTTCAAATGCAAAAAAAAAAATTTTTTATTTTTTTTTGTTATTTTCCCCCCCTAGTACAGATAATTACGGTAATACAAAGAAGGTTTACTTTCTCCTAGTTTGAAGATACTAAATGTAAAGTAGTTAAAATTCATATTTAAGTGAACACGCCAGCAACGGATTTGTTACAGGTCATCTTTGTTTAAATTTGCAAAGGGTGATGGTAAATTTCGAGGTCTTTATCAAAGTAATTCCGCCAGCACTACAAGTGAAACTGACAGAGTGAGATAAGATCAGGCACAGCTGTCTCTTTAGCCCACTACCTTCTGGTTGGTCTGCTCTCTTTCTCCCTGTATCATGTGTACTGTGCTAGTTACTTCTTGCTAAAAAGAATAACCATTATAATTCAACAAAGAATAAAAATAAAGAAGCAAAGTGGTACTAAAATGCAGACGTTTTCTCACTGCACGCCTGACGTCATGAGCACTGAGTAATGAACTGGTGAGATTTAAACTGCTGTTACAGTGTGGTGGTGCAGCTCCAGCCAAGGCTTGGAAATGTTACATTCAGGCACAGTGGGAAATAGTTTCAGGATGGATGAGCCTGCTTCCCATGGCCAGGGAAAGTGCTGGTGCCTTCGTCAGGCTAGAAGGCGTTGGAGAGGCAACTGCACCATTGATTATGTCACATCATGCATAAATATTGATGATCATTGCACTTGAGAGACAACCAAGCCTGGACAGTACATAGTAGATAGCATGGTCCACTGTAGACAGGCACTGGATGTTTGATTCAGATCTCACACTGGCATATGCCTATATTATACTTCCACACAGGGTTATATAAACAACTGACCACAAGCTATAAAAAGTGTTCATTGATATTGTCTAGGTATAGTCTACGACTGGACATATGTCAGTAGATGCTATCAACGCAAGGTGCAAATTAGCAGGCATAAAATCTATAGTGTGATAATTAGACTGGAAGGCAAGGGCTCATCATCGATAGATATACTCACAATCTTTCTGTGTTCCTGGGGATGTTTCGTGGCACGTTACGCAAAGCTAGTCCATGGCAATCCACTGTGGTCCCGCTACAAGTGCACTGAGCTGGACAAGGCTGAGGTGCCACCTCGCTCAGGATCACCAGCACTAACCCCACCGAGATGGACAGTTTCCAGAAACCAATGCCACACATTTTCTTCTTGACAAATCCCGCTAACATTCGTTAAAATCAACCAGACAGTGCCAAGAAGAAAAGAAGCCAGGGAATAACTGGCAGCTCTCGACCAAGGTGAGGGACACCAGGTTGCCAATATGCGTCTCTGTGATCGCAAAGAAGTTGTTTTATTCTTAAGTTTGCAATGTGGCGGACATAAAACACGACTTGCTTATCCAAAGCGCATGGCTGGTGCGCCAATCCTAGGACCCCAAGCAACTTCTCTGTTCTCCAAGCTCCAGCTTTCAGCTTTTATATTCCCGTCAAAGGACAAGTGAGTTGATTGTGATTCCTGCCTTCAGCGTCCACAGCAATCCTTCAGGCAGTTAATGAATTTCTGCATATCCGTCTGTTTCGCCTCTGCTGTATTACTGTGATATCCTTCAGGCTCAGTAAGTACGTGTGTAGTTGTAGGCAGCCAGGTATCTGCACAGTAAGTTTTATTCCCTGCAAAGCATGTCACTCTAGCCTTGTTGTATACACAGAGAATAGCCTGTGCATGCTGCTTCGCAGAGCCTGTCTGCTAACTAACTGCACATTGCAGCTTGAGAGAGGAGGAGGAGGAGGTTCTAAACAAACACACTGCCCTTAAAGGCACAGCACCTTACAACAGTCGCTTCCAAATCCAATAGCACGGTCCCACTTAAAACACACAAAACCACAGTTCTTCAGAGCTGAATGCCTCCTACAGGGCTGCAATGCAATCCGTCGCCACCATGAGAGGATCCTGTCTATTGAAAGCACAAGAGGGGGGAATTCTGATAGGGAGCAGACTTGTCTCAGTACATAGTGATTTTATTATGCCTGGCTCTACAGCACATTATCCATCTGCCACTCCAAAGTCAACAATGATGAGTTCTGCAGTGCTGTGGTCTCTCTCTCACAGGCTGATCAATGAAGCAATCTGTAGATTTCTGCTGATCATCAAATGTCTATCTAGGCTAGCAGGAACACACTAGAGGCAGCACTGATAAAAAGTGTCCTTTTGAACTACCAGGGGCAGCACTGTGGTCATGAAATATCTCTCTATCTTTAAATCCCTAGTCATAGTCATCAGACAGCAGATATACAGACACAATCTGACAGTCTATTGCGAAACATCTTCCTAAGAACACGTTTACTCGGATCAACAGAGTAAAGGAGGCTATACATTTTGCAATTTTGTGGCCAATCGACCATCCGATTAGACAGTTATCATCAAATCAGATAAAAATTGGTGCCGCAGCAAGTATGCCCGATCAATGATTTTGGGCCAAAATAGATCAAATGTATTGATCAGACAGTCAAACATGCTTGGAAATATCAGGCTGACGCGGTCAATCGGATTACGCTGCAGTAAATGTGTGTGATATCGAGACTGATGAACGTGACAGAATCGCTGGCCGCTGGCCCCCAAAATGTGATATATGTCCCCTGGTGCCAATGCATTAAAATACTTTACCTGTCCGCTGCCGCCGAGTGCCCGCTGTACTTCTGCATTTGTGTCCCACGTGATGCACATGAGGCGCCCCACGTGCTATAATGCTGACAGCCACGTGATGCGCCAATGCAGAAGTACAGTGGACACTTAGCAGCAGTGGACAGGTAAAGTATTTTAACCATTTCAGCCTGTATTTTTCATCTTATGGAGGAGAGGAATTTTCCCCTTTCAGCGCTCATCCCTTTCATTCCCCAATAACTTTATCACTACTTATCACAAATAAATGATCTATACCTTGTTTTTTCAGCCACCAATTAGGCTTTCTTTGGGTTATGTTAAAAATTATTTTATTCTAAATGCACTTTGACAGGAATAATACAAAAAAATGAAAAAAAATATCATTATTTCTCAGTTTGCAGCCATTATAGTTTAAAAGTAATACATGCTGCCGTAATTAAAATCCACACATTTTATTTGCCAATTTGTCCCGGTTATTGCAACGTTAAAATTATATCCCTAGTATAATGTATGGTGACAATATTTTATTTAGAAATAAAGGTGCATTTTTTTCAGTTTTACATCCATCACTATTTTTGAGCCCATTATTTAATAATAAGACGCCCTCTTGACATAGATATTTTCCCCCCCCTATAGTAAGTAGGTGTATATTACTATTTGGCCACAAGATGTCCCCGCTGAGCAAAATTCTATGTAGCGTACAATTACGCTACATAGGATACAATGTTTGGTTAAATTGTAACAAGTGGAAGTGACGTAGGCTTCCATCGGAAGCCTCCGATCACATCGGCAGCGGGGAGATTATGGATGGAAACATTGTTTCCATTCATAAATTTAACGATCGGGCGGCGGAAACGACAGCGGGAGATTTACAGAATAAACACTATTTTTTAACAAAAACAGTGTTTAATCTCAGCGGACATGCTCGGATTGGCACAGGGGACTTTTGTCCCCTGCAGCCAATCCTCCCTGCTAGCAGCAGCAGCGCGATCGCGGGCATCTTCCCGCAGGATCGCTTGCAGACCCCCCAAACTGCAAGGACATGACTAGCGCGTCCCTACCGCTCTAGCTCCTGCCGCTGCGGACGTGAAGCTCATGTCCGCGCAGCTAAGATGGTTAATGTATGGAGACCGGGTGGGCACATATAACATTTGGGGGGAGGGGAGCCGGGCAGGCGCGGTGGCATCACGAGGCCAATTCCCAAAAGATTTTATGAGATCTGATCAGAGAGATATCGGTTTCTCAAGGCATGTACCCAAGACACGACTTTTCATGCGATTTCTCCCGTGACCGGTGATTTTTTTTTTGCGCAATGTGCGATCATTTCCATGATTCGTGACGTGGGTACATGTGCGCGATTACACAATGTTTTGCGCGGATTGGTTCTTTAAGATCCCCGATGATTTCTGCACAAAGTGCCTCGCTTGTTTGAACTCTCATTTGCGCCCGTCGTGTACCATCATGTTCCCCCAGTAGGAAGATGGATCAGGGAACACTCGTTCTTCGGGTTGCATCACCGAAGATTCCCTGATCCAACTCCTGGTGAATGTGACCTGGTTAGTCGATCTGCTCATATGCCTATGGAGGAGGCAGGGAGTAGAGAAATCTATACTGTGCTCTAAGAAAAACAAACAGGAGCGATCAAGTGTGACAATCATATATTGCTAATTAATCCTGACCCCAAGCATGACTGCTCAGGGGGCATCTGAAGACATCAGTGTCCAGAGGTCTATAATCATTTACTGACTGATCCTTAGGTAACCAGCAAGGTCAGGCAATGACTACAATGACCATCTTACATCTCTGGGTACCTTAAAGATTAAAACGAGCCATACACTATGTGACAATTACGTAAGCTACATACACACTGAAAGATAGATCATGTGAATCACCCAAGAAACGGTTGTTTCCTGATTCGTCTTTCACAATATTTACATGATATGATGTGTACAAAGTGATGGTCGATCTGATGGTTTAATGATGAGGAATGTATGACAAGTGCCATAGACATTACAAACACATTGTTTAACCACCCTAGCGTTCTGGACGAGCTGAGCTCGTCCAAGAAAAAGTTGCTGCTAGTGTTTCGGGCGAGCTCAGCTCGTCCAGCACTTTCCCCACTCACCGCTGTGCAGCGCGTGATTTCGGCCGCCTTCTCTGTGCTGCTGCGGCTGCTGCGGGGCTCCCTCTCCCTCCTGCTGGGCTCTGATTGCCGGTCCCAGGCTCCCCCGATCCTCCGGTCCCAGGCTCCCCCGATCCTCCGGTCCCCGCTCCCCTCTTCCCCGGAGATCCGGCAGTCAGGGAAGATGGCGTAGCCCAGCCACTTCCTCTGACGCCGGCTCCTGCGCCCCCTAGTGTCCGTCGCGGCGACAGCATCATTAGATTACATAGGGAAACAAACTATGTAATCCAATCATGCTACTGTAATTCAAAAGTTGTTTGCACAAACACAAACACCTGTCAGCTCTCAATAAAAGCCCTGAACCGTTACTGCCTCTCCCTCTTTCAGAGTCCCCAGCATCCAGTGTTAGTCTGTTGTCAGCTATCATCTGTGATTTCTGTGCGATTTCTGTGCGATTACTGCTTTTTTCCAGCCTTAGCTTCGTTCATATTACTGTCAGATTGCGTATTGCTTTCCGTCTTTTTCAAGACGCTGTGATCCCTGTGCGTTTGCTTTTGCTGTTTTTTTTTTGTCGCTGCCCGTGACCCCGTACCCTGCTTGGGGTCATGGCCTCGTCCTCCCGGAGGCGTGTGCGTGACGAGGAGTTGCTGAATGTCCTCGAGGCAAGCGACAGCGAAGACGAGCTCCTAGAGGAATCGACAGACAGCGAGGTTCCCGGTAACCTGTCTTCGGAGACGGAGACCAGTGATGAGGAAGCCGAGGAGCCAGTGACGGTCGCACGCACCTGGTGTGAGCTGGGGAGCCCCACTCAAGCTCCGCCACCCAGGTTCCCCTTCACAGGGGCACCCGGGCAGAAGATCGCGTGCGACGAGAGTCCGCTGTCCTTTCTGGAGCTCTTCCTGACTGATGACGTCATCCGCAAGATCGTTGAGGAGACGAATCGCTATGCAGCGCAACATCAGCAGGAATCTTCTCTACCCAGGTTCTCGCGGAGCAGGAAGTGGGAACCTGTGACCAGCAACGACATCTGGGTGTTCCTGGGGCTCGTCATCCTCCAGGGAGTTGTTGGTAAGCCGCTGCAGAAGTGGTACTGGACCACTAATAAGATCCTCAGTACGCCCTTCTTTGGATCTGTTATGTCCGAGCCACGGTACACCCTCATCATGAAGTATTTGCACTTCGGAAACAACGAGGAGTTTGATGAGGCCACCCATCCCGCACCCAAGCTGAAAAAAATTTGGGACATATACCAGATGATTGTTGCGAACTTCAAGGCTATTCATGTTCCAGATCGCGACATCACGGTTGACGAAAGCCTCATGGCATATAAGGGGAGACTGAGCTGGGTGCAATTTATTGCATCAAAAAGGGCACGCTTTGGGGTGAAGTCGTTTATGCTCTGTGAGGCCAAGTCCGGGTACATCTGGAACTCTGTAATTTACACGGGCAAAGGCACCAAATTTGCCCCTCAGTTCAGCCAGTTTGGGTGTGCCACTTCCTCTGTCCTAACCCTAATTGAGCCATTGCTGGATCAGGGGTACTGCCTGACGACAGACAATTTCTACAGCTCCCCTGAACTTTTTGATTACCTGGTCCAGCATAAAACCGATGCCTATGGTACCTTGAGGGCTAACCGTCGCAATCTGCCGCCGGCCTTTTCTGCCAGGAAGCTGAAAAAGGGGGAGGTCGTTGCCTGGCAGAAAGGCAAAATGATGGCTCTAAGGTGGAAGGACAAACGTGATGTATGTGTCCTCAGCACTATTCATAATGCCAAGACTGTCCGCACCACCAACAGGAGTAAACAGGAGGTGGATAAACCCAAAGCCATACTGGATTACAACAACACTATGGGGGGTGTGGACAGGGCTGATGGAGCCATGACCTTCTATCCGGCTGTCCGCAAGCAGCAGCGGAAATATTATAAAAAAAAATTCCGCCACTTACTTGAGCAGTGCTTGTGGAATGGCTATGTGCTATACAAGAAAAGCTGTGTAAGGCCTGTACCCCACCATGACTTTGTCTGGCAGCTGACGGAAGCAATCTGCATGAAGTACCCCCCCCCAGAGTCAACATCTAGACCGGGGCGCAGGGCATCATATGTCGTGAATCCGGCACGGCTTTCAGGGAGACACTTTGTGGAGTACTTGCCACCGACCCCACAGAAAGCAAACCCTACAAGAAGGTGCGTTGTTTGCTGCAATAAGAAGGACAAGGATGGCAAAAAGATGCGGAAGGAGACCCGCACTTATTGCCCAGATTGTGACGTGGCACTTTGCGCATTACCATGCTTCAAGATCTACCACACTAAAGAAGTGTTCTAAAGTACACTTGTACCCTGTATAATTTTGTTTCTGCCTTCATTTATTTATTTCTGCATTGATTTATTTATTTCTGCATTTTCTTTATATTTCTGCATTGAGGAAAAATGCAAGGTATTTCCGTTTGTCATTAATAAATTTTATTTTATTTTTGACAAGAATTAGTGTTTGACACTTTTATTATACTCAGAATGTATACTAAACTCTTGCTTGGCTCATTTTGGTAAGTTACAGGAAAAAAGGTGCTGAAAATTAAATGTACCGCTTTTTGCACAGAAATCCTTGGAAATCAGAACGCCGAGGTGGTTAATAATTGTCCATAGCTCTGTACACACTGCTGACTATGAACGATTATCTGCTGATGTCATCTGTCATCAGGGCCGGGCCGAGGCATAGGCTGGAGAGGCTCCAGCCTCAGGGCGCAGTGTAGGAGGGGGCGCAAAATTCATTCAGCTGTCATTCCTAATTTTGTATGAAGCAGAAAGAAATAAGAAAAGGGGATACATAGCAGTGACTGCAAGCCAGATAACTAGATATTAAAGAGACTCTGTAACAACAAAAACCTCCCCTGGGGGGTACTCACCTCGGGTGGGGGAAGCCTCCGGATCCTAATGAGGCTTCCCACGCCGTCCTCTGTCCCACGGGGGTCTCGCTGCAGCCCTCCGAACAGCCGGCAACAGAGCCGACTGTAGCTTCAATATTTACCTTTGCTGGCTCCAGCGGGGGCGCTGTGGCTGCTTTCGGCACGGAAATAGACGGAAATACCCGATCTCCGTCGGGTCCGCTCTACTGCGCAGGCGCCGGAAACTTGCGCCTGCGCGGTAGAGCAGACCCGACGGCGATCGGGTATTTCCGCCTACTTCGGAGCCGACAGCCGTCAGAGCGCCTGCGCAGGAGCCAGGAAGGTAAATATTACGTCACTGCTGCACGGAGGGCTGCAGCAAGACCCCTGACGGATGGAGGACGGCGTGGGAAGCCTCATTAGGATCCAGAGGCTTCCCCCACCCGAGGTGAGTACCCCCCAGGGGACGTTTTGTCATTACAGTTCCTCTTTAAGGGGTTGGGGAGGTTGTGGGCCCTGTGGCCCTCTTAGTCTAATAGCAATGAGTGTGTGACGGCTGGGGTAGAAGGGATGGAGGGGCGCACTTTGGTGTCTCAGCCTTGGGTGCTGGAGGACCTTGTCCCTGCTCTGTCTGTCATGACGGTTGTTTAACCTCCTTAGCGGTAACCCCGTGTGTGACACGGGGTAAGCCGCCGGAGGGTGCCGCTCAGGCCCTGCTGGGCCGATTTACTTAATTTTTTTTTTGCTGGACGCAGCTAGCACTTTGCTAGCTGCGCCAGCACCCCGATCGCCGCCGCCGCGCGCCCGATCGCCGCTATCCGGTGCGGCGCGCGCCCCCCCCCCCCCCCCAGACCCCGAGCGCTGCCTGGCCAATCAGTGCCAGGCAGCGCCGAGGGGTGGATCGGGTCTCCCAATGACGTCCCGACGTCGCTGACATCGGTGACGTCATTCCGCCCCGTCGCCATGGCGACGGGGGAAGCCCTCCAGGAAATCCCGTTCTTTGAACGGGATTTCCTGATCGCCTATCGCCGGAGGCGATCGGCGGGGCTGGGGGAATGCCGCTGAGCAGCGGCTATCATGTAGCGAGCCCTCGGCTCGCTACATGATTTAAAAAAAAAATAATTAAAAAAAAACTGCTGCGCTGTCCCCTGGCGGTATTTTTCATACCGCCAAGGGGGTTAAAAGGCACAAGAATCGACATAGATCTTTCATCCAAACTTGTCGTTTGCTAATTTTTTTCCCTATGATATCAAAACGTTGTGTTGTTTGTCGTTCGTTTGGTTCAATTTTTTATCCCCTGTGTATGAGGCTTAAGTCAAGTGAATAATAGCTATATCCTTCCTCAAAGTGACTAAGATCTGATGAGATATCACTTGCTGCCAGTGCTTGCTTTGTACAGATCCAGTATCACACAACTCTCCTCCCAATGCCCTCCCCTTTCCCACACTTTTACTACCTCAATCCCTGTCTCTCTCAGGTACCACACTTCCTGTCCCTCTGAGGTACCACACTTTCTGTCCCTCTCGGGCCAAAAAAAAAGCAATAGAGAGCATCTCCCAGGGACACAGACAGCAATAATAGTGTGTCCAAGGCTGTAACCCTGAGTCTTAAAGGGATACTGTAGGGGGGGGACGGGGGAAAATGAGTTGAAATCACCCGGGGCTTCTAATGGTCCCCCACAGACATCCTGTGCCCGCGCAGCCACTCACCAATGCACCGGCCCAGCCTCTGGTTCACTTCTGGAATTTCAGACTTTAAAGTCTTAAAACCACTGCGCCTGAGTTGCCGTGTCCTTGCTTCCCCTGATGTCACCAGGAGCGCACAACGCAGGCACAGACCATACCGGGCCTGCCCAGTACGCTCCTGGTGCCATCAGCGGGAGTGAGGACACGGCAACGCAGGTGCAGTGGTTTTCAGACTTTAAAGTAGGAGGCCGGAGCATTGGTGAGTGGCTGCGCGGGCACAGGATGTCTGCGGGGGACCATTAGAAGCCCTGGGTAACTTCAACTCATTTTCCCCTGACCCCCCTACAGTGTCCCTTTAAGTTTTAGGCATAATTCAGTTGAACACAGAGAAACCTAATACCTTCTAACCTTTGGAGCCAAGAAAAAGGGATACTAAGCCTCACCCCTGCCACACCTTTAGCTAGGTGCCACATTTACATGTGACATGCCTTCTAAAAAGCTGCCCTGGTATCTAGTGGTTTTCCCGCTCCCCCAATAAAGTTCGCTGGTGGATTAGTGGTTTCTCCTCCTCCTTCCCCCAATAAAGCTTCCATGGTAGTTTAGATGTTTCCCCCCTTCCTCCTCCCAATAAAGCTTCCCCGGTGGTCTAGTAGTTTCCCCCTGCCCCCCATAAACCTTCCCAGTTGGTATAGAGGTCCCCTATAAAGATTCCCTGGTGGTCTAGTGGTTTTCCCCTCCCCAATAAGGGTACACTGGTGGTCTAACCCCTTATCTCACCTGAAGACATGTTAGTAGCCCCTGTCCTGTCCCCCCAGCACATATAGTCCAGCAATGTCCAACCGCCTCAGCTCTTACCCTAGTGGCGGCTTTTCCTCCTCCATTGCATGTGACATGAGGAGATGGAGATGCCGGGTACTAATGTTGGGCGAACACCTGGATGTTCGGGTTCGCGAACGTTCGCCGAACATGGCCGCGATGTTCGGGGGTGTTCGCGCCGAACTCCGAACATAATGGAAGTCAATGGGGACCCGAACTTTCGTGCTTTGTAAAGCCTCCTTACATGCTACATACCCCAAATTTACAGGGTATGTGCACCTTGGGTGTGGGTACAAGAGGAAAAAAAAAATAGCAAAAAGAGCTTATAGTTTTTGAGAAAATCGATTTTAAAGTTTCAAAGTGAAAACTGTCTTTTAAATGCGGGAAATGTCTGTTTTCTTTGCACAGGTAGCATGCATTTTGACGCCATGCAGTCATAAATGTAATAAAGATAAGAGGTTCCATAAACAGGGACCGGCAACGCTAACCCAGCAGCAGCACATGTGATGGAACAGGAGGAGGCGCAGGAGGAGAAGGCCACGCTTTGAGACACAACAACCCAGGCCTTGCATGAGGACAAGAAGCGTGCGGATAGCATGCATTTTGCCACCATGCAGTCATAAATGTAATAAAGATAAGAGGTTCCATAAACAGGGACCGGCAACGCTAACCCAGCAGCAGCACACGTGATGGAACAGGAGGAGGCGCAGGAGGAGAAGGCCACGCTTTGAGACACAACAACCCAGGCCTTGCATGAGGACAAGAAGCGTGCGGATAGCATGCATTTTGCCGCCATGCAGTCATAAATGTAATAAAGATAAGAGGTTCCATAAACAGGGACCGGCAACGCTAATCCAGCAGCAGCACACGTGATGGAACAGGAGGAGGCGCAGGAGGAGAAGGCCACGCTTTGAGACACAACAACCCAGGCCTTGCATGAGGACAAGAAGCGTGCGGATAGCATGCATTTTGCCGCCATGCAGTCATAAATGTAATAAAGATAAGAGGTTACATAAACAGGGACCGGCAACGCTAACCCAGCAGCAGCACACGTGATGGAACAGGAGGAGGCGCAGGAGGAGAAGGCCACGCTTTGAGACACAACAACCCAGGCCTTGCATGAGGACAAGAAGTGTGCGGATAGCATGCATTTTTCCGCCATGCAGTCATAAATGTAATAAAGATAAGAGGTTCCATAAACAGGGACCGGCAACGCTAACAGGGTGAGCGGTGTACTACTGTTCCCAGCAGACACACAGAGTGGCAGTAAACACAATGCTATATAGTGTGGGTGAGCGGTGTACTTCTATTCCCAGCAGCGACACAGAGCACAATGCTATACTGGGTGAGCTGTGTACTACTGTTCCCAGCAGACACACAGAGTGGCAGTAAACACAATGCTATATAGTGTGGGTGAGCGGTGTACTACTATTCCCAGAAGCGACACAGAGCACAATGCTATACAGGGTGAGCGGTGTACTACTGTTCCCAGCAGACACACAGAGTGGCAGTAAACACAATGCTATATAGTGTGGGTGAGCGGTGTACTACTATTCCCAGCAGCGTCACAATGACCGGGGGACCCTGAATAGCCTGGCTGGAGAGAGAACTACCCTGCCTGCCTACCCAAAGCTAAACCCACAGACAAATGGCGGAGAAATGACGTGGATCGGGTATTTATTTACCCGAACCACGTGACCCGTTCGGCCAATCAGAGCGCGTTCGGGTCCGAACCACGTGACCCGTTCGGCCAATCACAGCGCTAGCCCAACGTTCGGGTAACGTTCGGCCATGCGCTCTTAGTTCGGCCATATGGCCGAACAGTTTGGCCGAACACCATCAGGTGTTCGGCCGAACTCGAACATCACCCGAACAGGGTGATGTTCTGCAGAACCCGAACAGTGGCGAACACTGTTCGCCCAACACTACCGGGCACTAGGGGGAGAGCTGAGTGGTGACAGGAGATTGGACATCGCTGGGCCGGTGAAGTAGAGGAGATAACAGCATGGCATTTGCACGCAAAGGATGGAGGCACAGGAGCACAGGACAGGAGAGGGTCACAGAGGGGGCTGCACAGGACACAATTCCACACCTCCCAACCCAGAACAGTCCTGGGCAAATCAGTACGGTTGGGAGGTATGTGAAGAGAGTTAAACAGCTTTTTCCTCACAGAGAGTTTTAGTGGATATGTCCCGTAACCTCTCCTTGTGAGATAGCCAGTGGCGTGGCTAAGGAGCTGTGGGCCCCGATGCAAGTTTTACAATGGGCCCCCCCCCCAAGCACTCTATACATAACAATTGATACGGCGCATCACAACCTGTCAATGGCAACTACAGTGTCAGAGGTGCAAGAAGGGAATGGGGAACAGTGTGTTATTGATTACCACTATTCAAAGCATCTATACAAGTGATTATTATGAGCACAGGACCAATAGAGAGATAATACTGTAGTTGAGGGAGGGCCCTTCAGGGCCCCTCTGGCCCAAGGGCGCTGATGTAGTCGCAACCTCTGCAACCCCTATTGCTACGCCCCTGGAGATGGCCAAATGTGGAGCGCAGTGCGTATGTCTTTGTGGAAAAGGAAATCATCTGTAATTGACTCCCAACATGCTGCGAGAATCCTGCAAGCACTATGAGTTTCAGAAGCTGTGAAAACCTATGTATTCATACAGGGATATTATAATTCGAGACATTAAATACACTGTAGGATTTTCTGTCTAGCCAACATTCATATCCAATATTCGGTGAGAGTCTCAAAATCTAAAAGTTGCTGCCTGAAAGAGTACTGTGCTTATTTGATATAGAAAAATATAGAATCCTATAGAAACCTTGCAATCAACGTTTGATTCGAATACTGATCAGATTTAGGGCCCATTCACACTTGCAAATCGCAAAACGCTAGCGTTTTGCTCTGGCGATTTTTGGCGAATCACTCTTGGGGCGATTTTCTGCAATCGCGATTAGCGCTTCTATAGCAGTAAACGCGATCGCCGGGAAATCGCCTGAAAATGGTGCAGGATACAAATTTGCGTTCGCCGATTTGCGTTAATCGCCGGCGATTAATGCAAATCGCCCAAGTTAGAACGGGACCATAAGCTATTATTGCAGTAGCGCTTTAAAAAGAGCTTGCGCTTGAGCATTTTGCCGAAATCGCCGGCAAAACGCTCAGATGTGAACGGGGCCTTAAACTGTTAACAGAGGATTAAGGAAAGAGGATTGGGGCAGCACTGTGGCGTAGTGGTTAGCGCTCTCGCCTTGCAGCTCTGGGTCCCCGGTTCAAATCCCAGCCAGTTCTACATCTGCACGGAGTTTATATGTTCTCCCTGTGTCTGCGTGCGTTTCCTCCGGGCACTCCGGTTTCCTCCCATATGCCAAAAGCATACAGATAAGTTAATTGGCCCTAGACTATAATACATGCACTACACAATACATACATAGACATATGATTATGGTAGGGACTAGATTGTGAGCTTCTCTGAGGAACAGTTAGTGACAAGACAATATACTCCGTACAGTGCTGTATGTCAGCGCTATATAAATACTAAAATAAATAAATCAATAAAAGAGGATGCAGGGATGAAAGGATTCACAGCTCTGTACTACATTAGGGTAAGTAACACAGTTTATGCGCACTTTTCTGCGCACAGCAAAACATGCCCTGCTGCACTGGCCATTAGAGGCAATGTTAATTGGTGTTCTGATTTTGCATTTTCCTCCACAATTTTAAACTTGGACAGCTTTCTGTTTTTATCCGCATGACAAGCACAAAAACACAATTGTGAAAGTAGAATAATGGAATCCCAGGAATCGCGTTAGAAAAAGCACTGTCAAGGGTGTTCCCTGCCTTAAAGTGGACCTGAACTCTTGCACAGGACAGAAGGAAAACAGAGAGAAATGCTCCATGTATGTATTTAGAGAGTTTAGCCTGTCTAATTCCACCTCCTCTGTAACTAAGCACAACTGTAATTTGATCTCTCATCTGTGTCAGCTGGCTGGCTCGGCCGATCAGCTAATTTTGTAAAAACACTATATTAACCCTATGTTAACACTATATTTGCTTCCATGAAAGCAGGAAGTAGACACACTGCATATTTATTGCAGGATTTGTATCAGCTGTAACAAATAAATGTTTTTGTTTAAATGTTATTATGCTGATGCTTATCTTTTAGAGTAGAGAGGAAGTACTGAGTTCCGGTCCGATTTAACAGTACAAAGCTAGCGGTAGTGTTTTTTCAATCTGTTGAAATCTGATCAATAGCGAGAGGTGCAAAGCAGTAAACCATGTAAATGATCAATAGCAGAGAAATAACATTTATCTGTTTGAGTAAAAATCACATACTTTACTCCCATCTTAAGTTCTACCTCGCAAATGCTACTGATGTGACCATTTATCCATTGTATAGACAGAGCAACACTATACTTTTAAATGTGCTTACCGTATATTTTCAACACATATACTGCATTTCAGTGCTGTTTAACTGAGATCAGGGTATTGTATTAATGAGTGCAAGCCTGCCTCCCCCTCCATTGTCTGACCTGCACTGGCCCTTGTCCCTCCACTCAACCTCATCCTCTACCCTTTGACTAACCCAAACAACAGTTGAATCCTGTGTGTAGCCACTTTTCCCCCCAACAACTTGAACTGTAACTTTGCACCTCAACTGAACTCCACCAACTGCCTAACCCCAACCATAACCCTCTATCTATTCTCTGTAAATAGTGTCTAACCTTTCCCTACTTCATGATCTACTATAAACCTTAACCCAACCCCATTTCTTCCCCTGCTTTCATCTAACCCACATCTAAACTGAGTAGTACTATATATTAGCCACCCCTAACCTTAACCCACCTCACTTGATACAGTGGGATGCGAAAGTTTGGGCAACCTTGTTAATCATCATGATTTTCCTGTAAAATTCGTTGGTTGTTACGATAAAAAAATGTCAGTTGAAAATATCATATAGAAGACACACTATATTTGAGAAGTAAAACTTTATTGAATTTTATTGGATTTACAGAAAGTGCACAATAATTGTTTAAATAAAATTAGGCATGTGGATACATTTGAGCACTGTTGTCATTTTATTGATTCCAAAGCCTTTAGAACTAATTATTGGAACTCAAATTGGCATGGAAAGCTCAGTGACCCCTGATCTGCGTACACAGGTGAATCCAATTATGAGAAAGAGTATTTAAGGGGGTCAATTGTAAGTTTCCCTCCTCTTTTAATTTTCTCTGAAGAGTAGCAACATGGGGGTCTCAAAACAACTCTCAAATGACCTGAACACAAAGATTGTTCACCATCAGGGTTTAGGGGAAGGATACAGAAAGCTGTCTCAGAGATTTCACCTGTCTGTTTCCACAGTTAGGAACATATTGAGGAAATGGAAGACCACAGGCTCAGTTCAAGTTAAGGCTCAAAGTGGCAGACCAAGAAAAATCTCGGATAAACAGAAGCAATGAATGGTGAGAACAGTCAGAATCAACCCACAGACCTGCACCAAAGACCTACCACATCATCTTGCTGCAGATGGAGTCACTGTGCATCGTTCAACCATTTGGCACACTTTACACAAAGAAATGCTGTATGCGAGAGTGATGCAGAGGAAGTCTTTTCTCCGCCCACAGCACAAACCGAGACGCTTTAGGTATGCTAAAGCACATTTAGATAAGCCAGCTTCATTTTGGAATAAGGTTCTGTGGATGTGAAACTCAAATTGAGTTATTTGGGCATAACAAGGGGCGTTATGCATAGAGGAAAAATAACACAGCATTCCAAGAAAAATACCTGCTACCTACAGTAAAATATGGTGGTGGTTCCATTATGCTGTGGGGCTGTGTGGCCAGTGCAGGAACTGGGAATCTTGTCAAAGTTGAGGGACACATGGATTCCACTCAGTATCAGCAGATTCTGAAGACCAATGTCCAGGAATCAGTGACAAATCTGAAGCTGCGCGGGGGCTGGATCTTTCAACAAGGCAACGACCCTAAACACTGCTCAAAACCCACTAAGGCATTCATGCAGAGGAACAAGTACAACGTTCTGGAATGGCCAGCTCAGTCCCCAGACCTGAATATAATTGAAAATCTGTGGTGTGAGTTAAAGACAACTGTCCATGCTCGGAAGCCATCAAACCTGAATGAACTAGAGAGGTTTTGTAAAGAGGAATGGTCCAAAATACCTTCACATATGTAGAAAGGGCTATAAAGATGAAGGATACAAAAAATTCAGGCAGGAACTTTTCAATGCAAAAAATATCAAAAACTTTATTGACACAAACATAGAAAAAGGTAAAAAACTCTCTGTTAGAGGTTCCTTGTGGATGTTTCCAATACAGAATTTATAGTACAGACATCAGCTTTGTTGTAGACTTAATGCAAATTTTTTGAAAAAGGCAACGACACGCTCGTTTCGGGCACAAAAGGCCCTTCATCAGGCCAAGTTGCAGAAAGCACTGTCTACAAAAGAACACATAAACAAGTATATATTAATAACATTAATATAATGTATAAATTAATTCCAGCACCTCACAGAGGAATAACCCGAGAGTGAAAGTGGTGACACCGTGTGGACACCAGGTCCCATATCAATGGACCTCCACACTTGTCAAGAGGAAAGGAAAAAGGTGTCAATATCAGACAAAAAGACACAGGTAGCAATAGAGGAAAAAACAGGCATATCTAAAAGACCTTGCGGGCTAGTGAATATTAGTCCGCCGGCGCCATATATGCCATAGTATAGAGGTTGTAGAGAAAGCTACAGAGTATCAAATAGTGACAAGCCCAGAGGTCTGTAAATATCGACCTCGTCACTTTAAGGACATAGAGAAAAGCGATAAATCCAAAATAAATGTGTTTCAGCGAACCTGCTAGTCCTGTGGACAAAGCACAATTAGGACACCAAGGAAGCAAAGCATCTGAACCAACCAGATGTAGATTACACCTTTAATAAAACGGCATAAAGTAGCAGCAATGAGTACAAAATACCTTCAACCAGAATCCAGACTCATTGGAACCTACAGGAAGCGTTTAGAGGCTGTAATTTCTGCAAAATGAGGCTCTACTAAATATTGATTTCATTTCTTTTTTTTGTGGTGCCCAAATTTATGCATCTGCCTAATTTTGTTTAAACAATTATTGCACACTTTCTGTAAATGCAATAAACTTCATTTCACTTCTCAAGTATCACTGTGTGTGTCTCCTGTATGATATATTTAACTGACATTTTTTTTTATCGTAACAGCCAACGATTTACACAGGAAGATAATGACGATTAACAAGGTTGCCCAATCTTTCGCATCTCACTGTATATACTGCATACAACAGTTACTCACTGGTGTCAACTCTTGACAAATAAACAACATCTTAACCACTTTACCCCCACGCGTACGGATTTCTCCGCCCCTTTTTTCCCTCCTAAAAAACCAGGGACGGAGAAATCCGTACCTTCCGCGCTACCGCCGCGGTCCGCGCTCCCGCCGCTCGTGCGCGGCACGCCGCCGCCCGCTCGCCCGGAGATCAATGAATGGGAAAATCCATTCCCGTTCGTTGATCTAAGCCCCCGCAATGATCTGCTGCTTCTTTCAGAAACAGCGAGATCATTGTGAGTCTCCCGTCCTTCCGGACGCTTACAGGTCGCATGTAAACAAACACTCTGTGGCCATCTTGTGGCCAAATAGTAAACTACACCCTAAAAGCATTTTACATATACAAACATTACATTTACACAATAAATTAACTCATTACCTCCCACACTCCCCAATTTTTTTTTTATTTTTTTTTGTAATTAAAAAAAAAAAAATACAATAAAAAAAAACATAAATAGTTACCTTAGGGACTGAACTTTTTAAATATTTATGTCAAGAGGGTATAACACTGTTACTTTATAAACTGCGGGCTTGTAATTAGGGATGGATGCAAAACTGAAAAAAATGCACCTTTATTTCCAAATAAAATATTGTCGCCAAACATTGTGATAGGGACATAATTTGAATGTTTTTATAACCGGGACAAATGGGTTAATACATTTCATGGGTTTTAATTACAGTAGCATGCTTTATTTAAAAACTATAATGGCCGAAAACTGAAAAATAATAATTTTTTCCCACATTTTTTCCTATTTCCCCATTAAAACACATTTACAATAAAATAATTCTTGGCATAATGTCCCACCTAAAGAAAGCCTAATTGGTGGCGAAAAAAACAAGATATAGTTCATTTCATTGGGATAAGTAATAATAAAGTTATAGACGAATGAATGGAAGGCGCGCTGAAAGGTGAAAATTGCTCTGGTGGTCAGGCGGTAAAACCCCTCAGTGGTGAAGTGGTTAAACCACTAATTTTTATCTATCTTTATCATGTGTTGTTGACCAGCCAATCAAAGCTTTAATAAGATGGTCTTCATGGCTGATGTTACTGTGTTGTACAGAGATGACCGTTTAACAAAACAAAGGCAAGGGACATTTCTGCCTTCTGGTATTTTTTAGTTCCTGAATTTCGCCTACAGGCAAAATCATGTAATTAAACTGGCTCACCTACTAAAACAAAAGATATGAGAACAGGCAAGCAAAGTCAGGAACGCAGCACCCAATTGTGAACTACCCAATGACTTCAGATAATCATAGGCTGGATTACACTATTCATAGAGGATATTAAAACAAATCTCATTTATATTAACACTTCGCTTGTCTGTGCATTGAGGTGTATGTCATACAGTGAGTGGGCAGCAAATGCTACTGTCAATGCATGGGCTGGAGCAATTAGTGGCCTGGACAGGTTCTCTTCTCTAGCCCCACCAATCGGTCCTTGTCTCTACTGCCCATCATGACATCCTTCCCTGATCTGCTTTCATCAATGGTCAGCTTAGCTCATGTTTATAGGCATATTTACTGCAAAAAGAAATTAGGGAAGTCAGCGATTTCAGAAATTTCACAACTTGCATGACTGGCTTTTATCTCCTAAGACAAAGGTTATTTTCATTCCTCGCATTCTGACTAAAACACAAAATGCATAAAATGTGTTTGGATAGGATAAATGTCTCTTCCTGTGTTTGAAATTAATACATACTAGTAAACAGGACCGCTTTAAGGCACAAGCCATTTGTAGTGTGGCCCCTTTAAGTGGCTAGGTGGGGGAGGAGACTCAAGATGCAGTTGCAGAAGAAGACCTGTCCCCTGCACCAGCAGGTTAGAGGAAGAGTGGCACTGCCAGGAGTCAGCAGTAGACTAGACAGTGTTTCTCAACATTTTATTGGTATGTACCCCTTTTAAAGCCCTATACTCACCAAGTACCCCCTAGCAAAATAAACATTATCACAAGTACACCTTGACAAATATATATTTAATTGTAGTATGTGATAATTGGTTTTAAACAATGTCCAAGCATTTACTATTGCTTTAAATTAGCAAAAATACTAATTTGGTGTTGTTTAAAGAGAGACTGAAGCGAGAATAAATCTCGCTTCAGACCTCAGAGTTAGCAGGGGCATGTGTGCCCCTGCTAAAACGCCGCTATAGCGCGGCTTAACGGGGGTCCCTTCACCCCCAAATCCCCCTCAGTAATGCGGGGGAGCGCTTCCTGGTTGGGGCAGGGCTAACCGCCGCAGCCCTGCCCCACGCACGTCTGTCAGCGCGTATCTCCGCCTCTCCCCCGCCCCTCTCAGTCTTCCTTCACTGAGAGGGGCGGGGGAGAGGCGGCGACGCGTGGCTGATAGACGTGACTGGAGGCAGGGCTGCAGCCGGTAGCCCTGCCTCCAAGAGCGACCAAGCCTGCGACCAAGTGTCGCAGTGGGGGGTTTGGGGGTCAAGGGACCCCCGTTTAGCGGCGCTATTGCGGCGGTTTAGCAGGGGCACACGTGCCCCTGCTAACTATGAGCTCTGAAGCGAGATTTATTCTCGCTTCAGAGTCTCTTTAAATAAGATTTATCATTTTCTAAAACTCCAAATTTGTTCTTCTTGGTTAAGTATATCAAGCCCGAGTACCCCCTGGAACCATCAAAAGTACCCCCTGGGGTACGCGTACCACACGTTGAGAACCTAGGGTCTAGAGAGTGGAGCTTTACTCCTTTGTATGATCCAAAAGCCAGCCCACTGAACACCAATTATTGGCTGGGATTGATAGTGCCAGCTCATAGTACAGTTAATTATAGTTAGGATGATACAATAATTAGGGATTCTAGAAGGGTTTAGGGTAAAATTTTAGGTTAGGGTTACGTTTATGTGAAGATCTAGTAAGTGTTATTGTTTATTCAGTTAATGGGTGAAGGTCAAGTGAAAGGTTCACATTAGGCTTTTGGAGGCTTTTGTTAGGAAGGGACATAAGGTTAGTGGTGGATGAGGTAGAAGGAGGAATTCCAAGAAGATGAGACAAATGGCAGGGAATATGTTTAAGATTTGGGCAGGGTAGTCAGAGGACCTCATGAGCTAGATTAAACTCGGTAAGAGCTGCCAATACAGACTACCTCGGCCCAGAATGATGCATCTAACATCTGTACAACACCCACATGATGTTGCCTAAAGATCTGGCATAGAGGATCTTTGGTGACCTCCAGTGTCCGAGCAGCACTCGATCGCATTTTTCTCCCCACTCACCCCGCAAGCAGGAAGCCGCTCTGTCATGCACTGTTCATCAGCCATTGGCCTCCTTCCAGATGTATCACTAGCCTGCAGGCAAGTGGCAAGTCTGTACAGCACTCTGAACTGTCACCACCAGAGGGATCAATCCTGATCTCTACCGAGTGACCGTCCTCCGCAACAATGTACGAGGCTGTCAAATGGGTATTGGGTGATCACATCCCAGATAATATCCTGCACCCAATCTCATGCAATGTCCAGATATCAGGTGCTAAAATCATACACTGATAAGCCAAAACATTAAAACGACTTCCCTAATATTGGGCAGGTCTTCACTGGACCACCAGAACAGCCCTGACTCGCCAAAGCATGGACTTCACATCTTCTGAAGGTGTCCTATGGTATCTGGCACCAGGATGTTGGTAGCAGGTCTTTTAAGTACTGTGCCATCTAGAAATACAGAAGGAGTGTATGCGATCTGAAACAATTTTCAGGTATGTGTGTGAAAGTAAAATATACATGATCTAGAAGAAAATTAGATACATGAGACCAGGCCATTCTCTTCCATTGCTCTGTGGTCCAGTTATGATGCCCTCACGTCCATTGTACGCACTTTTGGTGGTGAACAGGAGGTCAATGCGCTAGGTGGTCTGGAACATTTCTTGCATGGGCAAGCATTATGTTTTTCAGTAATTTGAGCAAGGCTAGAGCAGCTTTTCTGTAGGATTAGACCAAATGTATTATCATTCCCTCCCCATGTGCATCAAAGCTCCTTTGGTGCCCTTAACCTTGTTGCAGGTTCACCAGTTGTCCTTCCTTGGATCAGTAATGGTAAGTGCTAACCATTCCATACCAGGTCCAGGAACACCAAACAAGATCTGGCATTATGGAAAATCTCTGACCCAGTTGCCTAGCCATCACAAGTATGCATTTGTCAAAGTTGTCTTGTCACTTAACTCAGAGGGGCTCACGATCAAATCCCTACCATAGACATATATCTATGTATGTATTGTTTAGTGTATGCATCGTAGTCTAGGGTAAATTTAGAGGTGAGGCAATTAACTAATCTGTATGTTTTTGGGATGTGTGAAGAAGCTAATATATCCCACCCTGTGGAAGGTCCCACTTTAATGTTGTGGCTGATCAGTGTATGACTGTATCAGGAAATCCACATTCTGTAGACCTATGTGTGATAATAACTTCTAATGCATGCTGTGGAGCAAAGCACAGAATTCAGACGCAGAAAAAGATAACAAAAGCTGCAGAAACCAGAAATGTCAAAGACTTTATGGATGGCAGATACAGAGCCGGATCATTCACAAGGCAACTTAGGCAGCTGCCAGGGGCCTGGAGAGAGGCAAGGGGCTTAGTTGCTGCTATCTCCCAACAAATGTAACCAAAAAAGTCAGGTGTCTATCAGGGATGGGCCAAAGTTGCTATCTTGCCTAGGCCCTCATTCCACCTTAAAGGACCATTACAGTGAAAAAAGTAAGCAGTTAAAATCTGGCATAACCAACAGGTTTTGGGCTAGTCCAACTTCTCGTGCAGGATTCTCAGGGTTTTCTTTGTTTTCAAAAGCATTTCCTGAATGGTAGTTTCTAAGTGAGTAGGGAGGCTGGCTTGTTTCTTACTATTTTGGCAGGTAAACTAACATTCAGGATATGCTTTTAAAAACAAAGAAAACCCTGAGAATCCTCCATGAAGAGATAGTGGACTAGTCCAAAACTTGTCGGTTCCGTCAGGTTTTAACTGCCTACTTTTTTGGGCTGGAGTGGTCCTTTAATCCGTCTCAGCCCAGAGGCAAATCTAACTGGTAGCTGTACATTTGACTTCCATCATTCAGAGATTAGGCTATCTTGGGTTAAGCAGAGCCGGAACAAGGTCCTCCAGCACCCAAGGCTGAGACACTAAAGTGCGCCCCTCCATCCCTCCCACCCCAGCCGCCACACACGGACTGCTATTGGACTAAGAGGAAACAGTTATCTGACTTGCAATCACTGCCATGTGTCCTCTTTTCTTATTTGTCTCTGCTTCAAACACAAAGGGGGAATGATAGCTGTGTGAGTTGTGCGCCCCCTCCTACACTGCACTCTGAGGCTGGAGCCTCTCTCCCCTCTGCCTCGGCCCGGCACTGGCCTTAAAGAAAACCTGTACTGAAAATTAAAAGTCAAAATAACCATACACAAGTCATACTTACCTGCTGTGTAGTCTGCTCCTCAATATCTTTCTCCTCTCCTGCGTCCTGTATGTCCACTGTGATCAATGGAATTCTCCGTCCTCCATTTTGAAAATGGCCATTACCCCATAACAGCTTCCTGGTCAGCACACAGTTAAACTGTAATATCACCCACTTGAGCCATAGGGAAACATGGACACATCAGTTCTCCTCGCAGTTGTAACTGACAGCAACTGATATATAACTGACAGCAACTGATATATTTCAGTTCTGACAAAATGTTGTCAGAACTGGAAGGGATCATTGTCAGAAGAAAATGGTGAGCTTCTGAGAGGAACTGATGGCAAGGTAACTATGTAATGTTCATTTGAAGTTACCTCATGTGTTTATTTTCAATAATTTTACTCAGTACAGGTTCGCTTTAAGCGACTCTTTTCTTGGTTTCGAATGGAAACAGTCACTGAAACCTGGGGCTTGGCAATTAGATTGGCCACAGACTACAGCGGGTATCTGAACTCACAGGTACAACCTAACCGCATACATCAAAAAGAGGCGCCTGGAAAAAAAAGAGTACGTGGTGTAGCCGAAATGTAATGATTTTTATTTTATCGTTTTTTAAAATAAAAAAATCTGAAAATACCATTTATAAAACTGAGAACTATAATATATGTATAATATTGTGTATAACCTTCTTTTATTGTTTCTTCATGTAATAAATCCGAAAATATAGTTTATAACACTGAAAACGATAATATATGTATAATCGTTATAATTGCATAATATTGTGTATAACCTTCATGTATCATTTCTTCATGTAATAAAATTTGAAAATATTGTTTATAACAATGAAAAAATATATAGAAGTACGTTCTTAATAACTGTAGTAAAACATCAGTAAATATTACTAACATTTTACTACAACTAAACCTAACCCTACTCTCACACAGAACCCTCCCTCTACTTATCCCTAACCCTTAGACCCCCCCCCCCCCCGGTGGTGCCTAACCCTAAGACCCCTAAATCCCCCCTGGTGGTGCCTTACCCTAAGACCCCCTTTTTTAATCAATATATTTAGTTATAAACTCCCCTAGTAGTACCTAACACTAAAACTCCCATATCATTTATCATTGACAAAGGCCATAGCATGGCCTTTGTCAAGTTGCAGACAACTTGACAAAGGCCATGCTATGGCCGAAACAGCAGTCTGTCGTTGCGATTTGATGACAGAATAAAGTGATTGAGCTATAATACTCTCCTTGTGGTGCCGGTCATTGAAGATATCCATTACTGTGACCCCTTGGTACTGGGGTGGGACCGTGGCACACTTTCTTTTTTTGAAGCCAATATTGGTGCTCCTGGGCCTGTGCTTTTTTAGTTATTTGGGGAATTTTGTATTTTCCACTATTCCACTAAATATCGTTTTAGTTATAAAACTTTACGTAAATAGAAACAATAATTATAGTAAGTATGTTTGCAATCATTATTATATGGCAAGTATGTTTGTAAACATTATTATATGGTAAGTATGTTTGTAAACATTATTATATGGTAAGTATGTTTGTAAACATTATTCATGGGCGCCCATTGAAAACGTTAATAATATCCGGCCGCACTTTTTTTTCCTGTTCGGCGCCCGTGAAACGATATTCAATATGGGAGGGAATGCCGGTAGTGGTGCTCAAATACCCCTTTTTAAAATTCGAGTTTGGTCGAATTCGAATAGTAAATTATTCGAGGTCATTCGAATATTCGAGTCGAATAATTTTTACTATTCGATTCGACCTCGGACTTCGAGCTCACTATTCGAGTCGGTATTCGAGCTAACTATTCGAGCTGACTATTCGAATTGGCCTTAAATAGCTTCCAACACTTGTTTTGAGGGTGAATGATGCAAGAAACCTCTTTTTTTCCAAGTAACAACAGCAAGTGATTATGTGGGGATGTTCCTTTAAAAAAAAATGTGGAAAGAGAAGTTGTGTCCTTAATTTTGTTCAGTAGTGTTACTGTATATACTTCTTCTTCTTCTTCTTCTTCTTCTTCTTCTTCTTCTTCTTCTTCTTCTTCTTCTTCTTCTTCTTCTTCTTCTTCTTCTTCTTCTTCTCCTTCCTTTTCAATATCGTCTTCTTCTTCTTCACGTATTTCTCTTTTCAATTTTTTTTTAAAGAAATGCAGCTATTTTTGAGCGTAACAAATAGCTGGTGGGCGCACGCATGTTGGAAGCGCCATTGTATGTGCTCCCTGGCAGTGGAAACACAAAGACAGCAGGAGGTAAATTCATCAGCAGGAGGAGGAGGATGAGTGTGTGGCAGCAGGCAGTCAATGAGGCAGGCAGCTCGCCGTGACATAATAGCCCTGGTACCTAGCGGTGATACCAGGGCTGTAAATAAACACAACAGGAGGTCCCAGACAGCGGTCGTGCAGCCCACATTGTGTCCAATACACAACTGGGACAACACAGTTTTCAACCCGGGCACCTCAGAAAAATTAAACCTTTTTTTTTTTTTTAATGGTTTGTTTGGTTTTGGTTTTGCAACCAATATAGCTATTGTTTGACGTAATAGCTGGTGGCAGAGTGGCAGCAGAAGGTAAATCATCTGTGTACCCTGGCAGTGGGAAACACAGACAGACAGCAGCAGCAGGAGGAGGAATGGAGGAGTAGGCGAGCAGCTATTGTTTGACGTAATAGCTGGTGGCAGAG
The DNA here is from genome assembly GCF_040937935.1 of Hyperolius riggenbachi. Classification (NCBI taxonomy): domain Eukaryota; kingdom Metazoa; phylum Chordata; class Amphibia; order Anura; family Hyperoliidae; genus Hyperolius; species Hyperolius riggenbachi. The sequence goes on along the minus strand of NC_090646.1, from coordinate 106,510,330 downwards.
TGGCAGCAGAAGGTAAATCATCTGTGTACCCTGGCAGTGGGAAACACAGACAGACAGCAGCAGCAGCAGCAGGAGGAGGTATGGAGGAGCAGTGTGAGTGTGGCAGCAGGTAGGCAGCGTGACATAATAGCCCTGGTACCTAGCGGTGATACCAGGGCTGTAAATAAACACAACAGGAGGTCCCAGACAGCGGTCGTGCAGCCCACATTGTGTCCAATACACAACTGGGACAACACAGTTTTCAACCCGGGCACCTCAGAAAAATTAAACCTTTTTTTTTTTTTTTAATGGTTTGTTTGGTTTTGGTTTTGCAACCAATATAGCTATTGTTTGACGTAATAGCTGGTGGCAGAGTGGCAGCAGAAGGTAAATCATCTGTGTACCCTGGCAGTGGGAAACACAGACAGACAACAGCAGCAGCAGCAGGAGGAGGTATGGAGGAGCAGTGTGAGTGTGGCAGCAGGTAGGCAGCGTGACATAATAGCCCTGGTACCTAGCGGTGATACCAGGGCTGTAAATAAACACAACAGGAGGTCCCAGACAGCGGTCGTGCAGCCCACATTGTGTCCAATACACAACTGGGACAACACAGTTTTCAACCCGGGCACCTCAGAAAAATTAAACCTTTTTTTTTTTTTTAATGGTTTGTTTGGTTTTGGTTTTGCAACCAATATAGCTATTGTTTGACGTAATAGCTGGTGGCAGAGTGGCAGCAGAAGGTAAATCATCTGTGTACCCTGGCAGTGGGAAACACAGACAGACAGCAGCAGCAGCAGCAGGAGGAGGTATGGAGGAGCAGTGTGAGTGTGGCAGCAGGTAGGCAGCGTGACATAATAGCCCTGGTACCTAGCGGTGATACCAGGGCTGTAAATAAACACAACAGGAGGTCCCAGACAGCGGTCGTGCAGCCCACATTGTGTCCAATACACAACTGGGACAACACAGTTTTCAACCCGGGCACCTCAGAAAAATTAAACCTTTTTTTTTTTTTTAATGGTTTGTTTGGTTTTGGTTTTGCAACCAATATAGCTATTGTTTGACGTAATAGCTGGTGGCAGAGTGGCAGCAGAAGGTAAATCATCTGTGTACCCTGGCAGTGGGAAACACAGACAGACAGCAGCAGCAGGAGGAGGAATGGAGGAGTAGGCGAGCAGCTATTGTTTGACGTAATAGCTGGTGGCAGAGTGGCAGCAGAAGGTAAATCATCTGTGTACCCTGGCAGTGGGAAACACAGACAGACAGCAGCAGCAGCAGCAGCAGGAGGAGGTATGGAGGAGCAGTGTGAGTGTGGCAGCAGGTAGGCAGCGTGACATAATAGCCCTGGTACCTAGCGGTGATACCAGGGCTGTAAATAAACACAACAGGAGGTCCCAGACAGCGGTCGTGCAGCCCACATTGTGTCCAATACACAACTGGGACAACACAGTTTTCAACCCGGGCACCTCAGAAAAATTAAACCTTTTTTTTTTTTTTAATGGTTTGTTTGGTTTTGGTTTTGCAACCAATATAGCTATTGTTTGACGTAATAGCTGGTGGCAGAGTGGCAGCAGAAGGTTAATCATCTGTGTACCCTGGCAGTGGGAAACACAGACAGACAGCAGAAGGGCAGTACACAGCAGCCCACTGTAGGTGTAAAATGTGTGGCTGCAGGTGACGTAATAGTCAAAGTGAACCAGGCTGGCTTAGTGAGCAGGAGCCAGGAGGTGGTAAAGGGTGGTAAGGCACATTAACGATGGTTCCGGCAGCCAGTTCATGTCCCCCTCTCGCCGACAACAGGGGCCAGGAACTCGCCTTCCACCCACGCCTGGTTCATCTTGAGAAACGTCAGTCTGTCCACAGACTTGTGAGACAGACGTGAGCGTTTCTCGGTGACCACGCCACCAGCTGCACTGAAGCAGCGCTCGGACAGCACGCTGGAAGGGGGGCAGGACAGCACTTCCAGGGCGTACTGCGCCAGCTCGCTCCAGATCTCCATGCGCTTGACCCAATACTCCATGGGATCAACAGGGGCATCGCTGTCAAGCCCGCTGTACGACCCCATGTAGTCAGCCACCATGCGGGTCAGGCGCTGGCTGTGACCGGAGGAGGATGCTGCTGCATGCATCTCCTCTCTAGTCACTGCTGCCGGAGCCTCTACAGTCCTGTAGAGCTCGTGGCTGAGAGACAGCAGGTCTGTGGGGCGCTTGCTGCTGCTGGATGCAGGCACCTGCTGCTGCCTCTGTGCTGGCTGCTGGACAGTGGGGGTGGAAGGCTGGGGGAAGGCTTCCTCCAAGCGCTCAACAAGGGCCTGCTGCAAGCTCCTTATTTGTTGCGCTGGGTCTCCTCCTGCAGGCGGCAGGAACTGGCTCAACTTCCCCTTGAGGCGTGGGTCCAACATCATGCTGATCCAGATGTCCTCCCTCTGCTTCATCTGGATCACCCTGGGGTCCCTGCGCAGGCACGTCAGCATGTGCGCTGCCATTGGGAAGAGGCGGGCCATGTCTGCTGGCACATCGACGTCAGTGCTGTCCTCATCCTCCTCCTCTGCCGCCTCATCCTCTCTCCACCCCCGCACCAACTCAGCTGCGCTGTGCTGATCCCCCTCATCAGCTGCCAGGTCAGGGACCTCCACCAAGTCCTCCTCCTCCTCCCCCTCAGAGGTGGACTGCGCAGCTGGTTGCCGCTCCTGCTGGTCCAAGGCTGCCGCTCCCTGTTCCAGCAAAGCATCGAGGGCCCTGTTCAGCAGAGAAACCAGGGGCACCCACTCGCAGACCATAGCATGGTCCCTGCTCACCATGTTTGTGGCCTGCAGGAAGGGAGCCAGCACTAAGCACACCTGCTGCATGTGCCTCCAGTCATCATCGGGGACGATGGACGGGATGTTGCTGGTCTTGTCCCTTCTCTGAGCTGCGGAAACATTGGCCAGGGCAAGGTACTGGTTGACAGCGCGCCTCTGTTCAACCAGACGCTCCAACATCGCCAGGGTGGAGTTCCAGCGAGTCGGAACGTCAAGGATCAGCCGATGGCGTGGCAGATCCAGCTCCTTTTGCACGTCTTCCAGGCTCGCACAGGCTGCAGCCGAGCGCCGGAAGTGACGCACAACATTCCTTGCCGTTTCCAGCAGTTCGCCCATCCCCTGGTAGGTGCGCAGGAACTTCTGCACCACCAGGTTCAGCACGTGGGCAAGACAGGGGATGTGGGTCAGGTTTTCCCTGTGTATTGCGGCAACCAGATTGGCCCCATTGTCGGCCACCACCTCTCCGACTCTGAGGCCTCTGGGGGTCAGCCAAATCCTCTCCTGCTCCTGGAGTTTGGCCAACACATGGGTTGCCGTCAGCTTGGTCTTCCCAAGGCTGACCAAGTGCAGCAGCGCTTGGCAGTGGCGGGCCTTCACGCTGCTGCTGAGGCGGGGGGTTTGGCCAGGTGTGCCGGAGGATGGCAGAGGATCGGAGGAACCTGCTGCAGTTCCCCTGACCCTGCGGGGTGGCACCACCCACTGTGTTGCTGCTGCTGCTGTGCCCGCTGCTGCTCTCCCATCCTCACCCCCTTCCACCAAGCTGACCCAGTGGACAGTGAAGGACAGGTAGCGGCCTGTCCCGAAGCGGCTGCTCCAGGAGTCCATGGTGACGTGGACCCTTTCACCAACCGCGTGCTCCAGCCCTCGCTCCACATTGGCCATCACAAAGCGGTGCAGTGCAGGAATGGCCTTGCGGGAGAAAAAGTGTCTGCTGGGGAGCTGCCAGTCTGGGGCTGCGCAAGCAAGCAGCGCACGAATGTCGCTCCCCTCCTGCACGAGCGTGTACGGCAGGAGTTGGGAGCACATGGCCCGTGCCAGCAAGCCGTTCAGCTGCCGCACGCGACGGCTGCTGGGAGGCAGAGCCCTAACCACCCCCTGGAAGGACTCGCTCAAAAGGCTCTGGCGTGGCCTTTTGCTGACACGGGAATCAGCAGACACAGCAGAGGAGGCCACTGAGGACTGGCTGCCAGAACAGGCCTCAGTTTCGGCGGCAGGAGTTGCAGAGGGGGGAGGAGCAGTGCGTTTCCGCACTCCTGCTGGTGCTGCTGGAGGAGCAGGAGGGCGGGTGGCTGCTGTTGCTGCTGCTGCTGCTGAAGGCTGTGCAGTGATGGGTGTGGTGCCACTGCCAGCACCAGATGCCTTCAGCCTCTGGAACTCCTCATGCTGGTGGAAATGTTTAGCCGCAAGGTGGTTGATGAGCGAGCTGGTGCTGAACTTTAAGGGGTCTGCACCTCTGCTCAACTTCCGCTGACAGTGGTTGCAAGTGGCGTACTTGCTGTACACAGTGGGCATGGTGAAAAAGCGCCAGATTGGTGACAGAAACATCCCCCTACGGCATGGAAGCGCTGCTGCCTGTCTCCCTGTGGTGGTTGGGGGGGGGGGCTTGGGTGCGGCTGGTGGTGGTACTGGCTGATGCTGCTGCTGCTGCTGCTGAGCCTGAGACACCAGCAGGGTGTGGGACGCTGCCAATGCTTGCAATGATGCGCCTCCTTGCAAGGCCCACAAGCGCATCCTCCTCCTCCTCCTCAGAGCTGCTGAGGACGACATCCCCTGGAGGTGGTGGCACCCAGTCTCTGTCTGTCACCGGGTCATCATCATCCTCCCCCTCCTGAAACATGTCCTGCTGGGATGAGGACCCCCCAAACTCCTCTCCTGATGCATGGATGGGCTGCTTGACTGTCGCCACAGTCTTGCTGTCCAATCCCTCATCCCCCAAAGTGCCCATCAGCATCTCCTCCTCAAGATCGCCAACAACAGCAGACAATTTACTCATGATGCCTGGGGTCAAAAGACTGCTGAATGACAGGTCGGCGAGTGACGGTGAACTGGCCTCCTCCCCAGACCCTGCTGGGCGGCTGCTGCGAACAGGGGTGGTGGTGGTGGTGAGGGTGGAGGCCTCGGATGCAGAGCTGATGGCGGGCTGCTCATCCTCCGTCATGAGTTGCACCACAGTGTCTGCATCCTTTTCCTCAATGGGACGTTTCCGACCCGGCTGGAGGAAAATGGGAGCAGGTGCTACACGCTGCTGCTGCTGTGTCTCTGCAGCGTGAGTTGCAGATGCTCCTGCTGGGCGGCGCCCAAGGCGTCCACGGCCAGTGGCTATGGGAGGAATGTTAGCCACTGACGCTGCTGCTGCTGCTGCGGAACTGTGCATGGTGGCGCGCCCGCGGCCGCGGCTTGCCACAATGCTGCTCCCTCTCCTCCTGATTCCCTTGCTGCCCTTCCCCTTGCCCAAACCGCGCTGGCTGCCACTTCCAGACATCTTCAATGTTTTGGGCGTATAGACAAAAGTTTTTTAAAAGGGCGGGTGAAAAGTGGGGTACTTTAATGGAGTGGGTTGGTTGGTGAGGTGACTGAGTGAGTGTCCCCTAGTACAGTAAGTAAGTAGTAACAGTCAGGAAGTACAACTAGCAGTTACAATAATCAGTAGTAATCACAAGTAAATTTAGTGTGTGTACACTCAGACAGTGAGTGACCGCACGCAGGAGCTAGTAGCCTATGAACACAGTGACTGAGTGTCCTAGACTCCTAGTACAGTAAGAGTAAGTAGTAACAGTAAGTAGAACTAACTAATTACAATAATCAATCAGCGATCAGAAGGAAATGGAGTGTGGGTGTTGTGTGTACACTCAGACAGTGAGTGACCGCACGCAGGAGCTAGTAGCCTATGAACACAGTGACTGAGTGTCCTAGACTCCTAGTACAGTAAGAGTAAGTAGTAACAGTAAGTAGAACTAACTAATAATCAATCAGCGATCAGAAGGAAATGGAGTGTGGGTGGTGTGTGTACACTCAGACAGTGAGTGACCGCACGCAGGAGCTAGTAGCCTATGAACACAGTGACTGAGTGTCCTAGACTCCTAGTACAGTAAGAGTAAGTAGTAACAGTAAGTAGAACTAACTAATTACAATAATCAATCAGCGATCAGAAGGAAATGGAGTGTGGGTGGTGTGTGTACACTCAGACAGTGAGTGACCGCACGCAGGAGCTAGTAGCCTATGAACACAGTGACTGAGTGTCCTAGACTCCTAGTACAGTAAGAGTAAGTAGTAACAGTAAGTAGAACTAACTAATTACAATAATCAATCAGCGATCAGAAGGAAATGGAGTGTGGGTGGTGTGTGTACACTCAGACAGTGAGTGACCGCACGCAGGAGCTAGTAGCCTATGAACACAGTGACTGAGTGTCCCAGACTCCTAGTACAGTAAGAGTAAGTAGTAACAGTAAGTAGAACTAACTAATTACAATAATCAATCAGCGATCAGAAGGAAATGGAGTGTGGGTGGTGTGTGTACACTCAGACAGTGAGTGACCGCACGCAGGAGCTAGTAGCCTATGAACACAGTGACTGAGTGTCCTAGACTCCTAGTACAGTAAGAGTAAGTAGTAACAGTAAGTAGAACTAACTAATAATCAATCAGCGATCAGAAGGAAATGGAGTGTGGGTGGTGTGTGTACACTCAGACAGTGAGTGACCGCACGCAGGAGCTAGTAGCCTATGAACACAGTGACTGAGTGTCCTAGACTCCTAGTACAGTAAGAGTAAGTAGTAACAGTAAGTAGAACTAACTAATTACAATAATCAATCAGCGATCAGAAGGAAATGGAGTGTGGGTGTGTGTACACTCAGACAGTGAGTGCACGCACGCAGGAGCTAGTAGCCTATGAACACAGTGACTGTCTGACTGAGTGTCCTAGACTCCTAGTACAGTAAGAGTAAGTAGTAACAGTAAGTAGAACTAACTAATTACGATAATCAATCAGCGATCAGAAGGAAATAGAGTGTGTGTTGTGTGTGTACACTCAGACAGTGAGTGCAGTGCGCACACGCAGGAGCTAGTAGCCTATATGAACAGTGACAGTGAGTGTCCCTACGGGTACAGTAAGAGTAAGTAAGTACAACTAACTAACAATAATCTATCAGTAATCAGAAGGAAATAGAGTGTGTGTACACACAGACAGTGAGTGAGTGCACACACGCAGGAGCTAGCTAGTAGCCTATAAACAGTGACAGTCAGTGAGTGTCCTACTCCTAGTACAGTATAACTACAATACTATTAGTAAAGGACAGCAGAAATACTGGTATAGATGAGAGAAATAAACAGAGGACAGCTGCCCACAGAGGCAAGGCCCCCCTGAGGCCTAAACCTGTAAGCTTGCAGCAGCTGCCTGTCTCTAATGTAACACACAAGCTACTAACTAAAATACAATGTCTATCTAACTAACAACAATATAGGTGTATATGGCAGGTGTAGGTGAGCAAAAACGCTAGGTAAATGATCACAATAGAGCACTTGCTAAGCCAAAGCACAAAGGAGCAACTCTCTCTCTGTACAAGTCTCAGGCAAGCATGGAGAAACGGAACATGGCGGCCGCTATTTATAGGGTAGGGGCTGGCCAGGGTCCCCCTCTGTGATTGGCTGCCGTCAGAGGGCCTGGGAGCCCTCTGATTGGCTCTAAGGACATCAATCTGGGCTATGACGCTATTCGAGCTCGGTACCGAGCTCGAATAGCGCCGTTTGCTCGAATAGCTCGAATAGTGAATGGGCTATTCGAGTGTACTCGGATAGCCCATTCGAATAGCTACAGCTATTCGGAGCTCGAATACCGAGCTCGGATAGCTGAAAAAGAGCTCGAATATTCGAGCTACTCGAATATTCGAGCTCTGCTGAGCACCACTGAATGCCGGTGCCCTTTTTGTCCACTTGCCTCATGAGCCCAAATTTGCTGCTTCCCAACGTAACCACCCTCACTGAAAAGTCTACAGACAAGTTTATATGAGTGGAGAGAGGAAGTAGAGGACTCTGACAGCACCAGTTGTAACCTGTGTGCTCAGTCACTCCACCAGAGAGTCCAGGTAGCCACAGACAGAAGGTCATTCCTCTGTGCTGCTGTTTGGCCGTCACCTAATGTCTATGGTGCCCTTTACATGTATTTCCATGTTCCCTCATTAGGAGAGCAATTTCAGAATGCTCCTATGGAGATTCCGCCAGGCGTCCGATGATATGGAACTGCTGCAAGCATACTTCTGCAATCCAGTGCCACCTCCCCCCTAGCGGGATCTCCGTAGGAATATATGAAGAATGAAATCCAGATGGGGGAACCAGGAAGTTCATCTCACAGCTGAGCTTGGCCTCACTAACAGTCATGGCAGAGGTGGGGGGAGATCTCCCCTTCAGTCACACACAGCAGTAGAGCTTCAGAGAGATGGGGCGGGGAGGGGGATCAATCCTTGCCCTTCTCCACCCAAAACTAAAGAGAAGGATTTGTGTGATGTCCTGCTCTAAAGTAAAAGTAACAAAAGTAAAACAAACAGCAACGTTAGAAAAAGAAACAGATGTAGGAACTGATCTACTTAGCTAAAAATAAAACATATGCCTCTACAAACATTTCCTACTCCTTAAAGAGTTTTTTTTTCCCCTCAAGAGAAACTGAACTGATGTTTCTTGCGATTCACAGAATAAGCATGAAACTAACAAATGCAAGCCCCGGTTTATAAATAAATAAGAAGAAGCTGAATTTTCGAGTACATCCTATCTGATTTATTATGCTGTAAAGGAAAAAATGCCTGTTTTATAGCTTCCTACAAGCTGCAGGAGCCGTAACTTAACAGCAGCTGTTTGTGGGCAAGAGCATTGCTGCGTTTGGCGTCTTGCTGCCATTCAGCCACTGTGCCCAGTCAGAGTCCTGTCTGGAGGTGGAGCGTTCGGATATCCTGCCTCCCAAGCCAGGGCTCATTCAGGCAGGCTTGCTTTTCCAAAACATATTAGCACATGTGAAAACTATGAATGGAATACCTGGATTTTCCTCCGAATACGTGAATTAAAGCAGTTTTGAAGTCAAGCTACTCTGTAAGGCTTTTGAAAAGTAGGATTTTTTTCTTTTTATAGCTAGCCTTTAAAGTGGACCTGAACTCTTGTACAGGATACAAGTAAAACAGAGAGAAATGCATCCTGTACGAGTCTAAAGTGTCTAATTTCCCCTCGTCTGTGACTAATCACAAGTTGTAATTTGTTCTCTCAGCTGTGTCAGCTGGCTGCCTCGGCAGAGCAGCTAATTGGTAAACACAGGATGTTAACCCTATGTCATCTTCTATGAAAGCAGGAGGTAGACACACTGCAGATTTATTGCAGGATTTGTATCAGCTTTAACAAAGAAATGTTTTTCTTTGAGGCTAGGTGCATACATAGCAGAGATGCTAGTGTTGCCGAAAACGCTACATTTTTGCCTCTATTGGAAGTCTATGGGCTGCAGGAAACATGCGTTTTATATGTGTGCGTTTTCAAAAACTCTGGTTTTGTTGCAGAATATGCAAAAACGTCACAATACGCACATAATGAAAGTCAATGGAAAGGCAAAGGTATGCGTTTTTTGTGTTTTACATGCGTTTTTGTAAAAAAAATGTGTTTTGTGATATATTTCTGTGGTCTTCCTATTCATTTGCTTAAAACGCAATTGTAAAACACATGAAAAACGCATCCAAAACGCATATGCATTTTTTTTCCCCTACAGTACTCCTTTAAATGCATTTGCGGGTCGCAAACGGATTTAAAGGAGTACTGTAGGAAAAAAAAGAGTTGAACTTACCCGGGGCTTCTAATGGTTCTCCGCAGACATCCTGTGTTGGCGCAGCCACTCACCGATGCTCCGGCCCCGCCTCCAGTTCACTTCTGGAATTTCAGACTTTAAAGTTGGAAAACCACTGCGCCTGCGTGGCCGCGACCTTGCTCCCGCTGACGTCACCGGGAGTGTACTGCCCAGGCGCAGGCTGTACTGGGTCTGAGCCGTACACTCCCTGTGACGTCAGCGGGAGTGAGGACACGGCCGCAGGCGCAATGGTTTTCTGACTTTAAAGTCCGAAAGTGAACCAGAGGCAGGGAACGGAGCATTGGTGAGTAGCTGCGCGGGCACAGGATGTCTGTGGGGGACCATTAGAAGCCCCGGGTAAGTTCAACTCTATTTCCTCCGACCCCCCTACAGTACTCCTTTAAAACGCACACAAAAAACTCTTGAAAAATGCATTTGCGGTAAAAACCACTAACGCAAACGCAGGAAAAAAAATGCACAAAAAATGCACATGACATAAAACACAGCCTTTCTGAGTTCTGAGTTCAGGTCCACTTTAAATCATTTTTCTGAACAGTAACTGGCTTCACAGGCACAATGATTGTTGGATGTAGAGATCAGTACAAATCCCTCGGGCAACAGTCTGCGGCCAAGTGCTGTACAGACACTGCACTAGGCTAAGTGTACTGTTGCTATAGATTGAGGAGGCAGGCTTACGATGTGACACATGACAGGGCACCTTCCAGGGGGCCAAGCAGAAGCAGCTGTTGAGTAACTGTGGGTGCTAAGTAGCACTAGATGCCAAGATGTCAAGTGGCAATTGAGGTGGTGGTAGTGAATTTAGATTTTTCATTCTTTGTAAAGATGGATAGATAACTATGCCACTACTCATGCAATGCTTGATGCGACAGAGACTTTCCCTTAGGAAAAGTCAGTCGGTGACCCAGCAGGCAACTGCCAAAAATCTGGGTTGCAAAGGCTCGCTCAGGTACACGGTGGTAATGGTATTCGATATTGTGCATCCCTAAACAACCACCCCCTATTGGAAATCACTGTTCAGTGTGTAGCCAAGGCAATAGACCCCTCTCTGATTAGGTTTGATCAGAGAGGGATCTATCTGCTGGTGGATCTGGCCGTACATAGAATCATGTATGGCCAGCTTTAGTGTCAGTAGCGCTGCTGCAATATACAGTATCGGGTAGTTGAAGTAGATACCTTCTGCACAGGCAGCACACAGTCATGTTAATTAGGTAATATAACGTAAAGTCACACCTATAGTGTACTAATAAAGACTAACAAATAATGTATTGCTTACCTTGCCCCTTCCCGCAAGCATGTCACAGGGACATCCTTAGGTCCTGGATGACAGTCATATCTTCCACATCTCAAACAGCATACAACCCTGGCAATCGCATAGAAGAATATATTGAGTTTAGACAGAACTGTACAGAAATGTAAATGTGCATGACCTCACTTAAGATGCAGTGTAATCATACAAATTGGATAAGGCTGTATGGAACAGTCATTGAAGAAATTCAATTTTCATTATAGCTAGCCAGGGCTGGAAAAGCTGGCCATGCATAGGGCAGTCTCCTCCCTCCATGTGCTTTTCTTTCATTGTGATTGCAATGTTCACATTTTCATCATTTCTCCTAAAATGAGTATTACTATTATTATTCAACCCGACTGGCACATGTGCGTCCACTTAAAATGAACTTGTGTTTCATTGTTTATGGAGTGAAACACAGGCCTACGTCATTAACTGGGTCCATCCTTCAGTATAATGCTGTGTTTAGCTAGCTGTCAATAGACCGGTGCCCATATCCTGTCACCGATCTCACGTACTGTGGCCATATGCATTTTACCTTTTCTCCTAATTTTTCTCCTAGGTGATATATTCACAACTTTGTTATGCAATGCCTTTTAAACCACCAGCGAGCAAGATGACACCGAAAGTAATTCTAATCGTACTTTTTTTTACCTACTTTTTGGTACTTTACCTTTTCAGGTGCAGAGTGCTGAAAAGATACATTAACCACTTAACAACCTCTGCCACGCTTATCTACGCCCCTTTAAAATTCACCTGAGTCACAGGGGCGTAGATAGGCAACTCCTGTTTATTTTCCTGCTGTGCGCGATCGCGTCCGTGTTCGCGTGCAGGCACCCGCTGGTCTGTGATTGGCTGATGTGAACATGTGTTCACAAAGCCAATGACAGTGCTTATTCATGCAGAATGTGTGTAAACATTGTATCAGTCACTATGCTGTTACAGTTAGGCCCGGTTCACATTAGCGGTGGCCGTCCGGAATCGCCGTGCCGGAGCCGGACCGCTTGCAGAACGGACGGAACGGACGCACGGCATGGCAATGAAAGCCTATGCGTCCGTTCACATGCGTCCGTTATGCCGGACCGGAGCCGGACCGGATCCGGGCCGGATCCGGACTCCGGCGTCCGTTCCAACATGCGCTATTTTTGGGTCCGGCTCCTCCGGCAGCCGTATCCGGGGCGGAGCCGGACTGCACCATCCGGCCAATACAAAGCAATGAGAACCGGAGAGCGCACAACACACTGGCTAAAAATCCGGATGTTCTACCCCACTTCCTATGCGGATTGTTGCGGCGATTTTGGATGGGGACACATGGGCAAGCATTTTGGAGTGGAGCAGCAGTGACTTACACGAGCTGGAGATGTTGGCAGCATGTCGGAGGTGGAGGTGAGTGCTAAACAGCAGAGGGCCTGATTCCACAGGTCCCCCTTCTGCTGACCTCCCAGACCCCAACATTTTATTTGGTTTGTACTTAACTTTAGCCAAACGGATCCGGATCGCATCCTGATGAACACCTGATGCAACCTGACCGGATCCGGATCGGATCCGGATCAGAACCGTACGGTTCCGATCCGGATCCGGTCAGGTCATCCTGTCCGTTTGGCAGACAACCGCAAGTGTGAACCGGGCCTTACTGAGATCACTCGTGAGAGGATCTCAGATAACTAACACAGCATTAGTGAGTGATCAGCATCAGTGAGGTTTTTTTTAAATAAATTATACCCCCATTAAGCCCATTAACCCTTGCCTCCCTTAAATGTGAAAATGGTTTTTAGGTGAAAAACCCCGTGGTAGAGAAGTGGTTAAAGAGAAGATGAAAAATGATCTCTTTGGAGAAAACTCAGGTAAAACTGTTACGGTAATTGCGCATATGGGCCTGTATGTCTAAAGATCATGGCACTTAGTCAGTGGGAGCAGCTTTATGAGAACTTAGAGAAGAATGGGTCAGGAGAATCTCAGGACCAAGAAAAAATAAAGGAGAAAACACAGGAGTCAATAGTACAATATGTCACAGTATCGAAAGGTCACAGTATCGAAAGGTGGTTAGAGCAAAGAGTATTACTCACACTTTCCTGGTTGCAATAAAAATGCAACCACCAATAAGTCATGCAGAGGAATCCCCACTACCGCTCGGCAGAGCCGGGACAAGGTCCTCCAGCACCCAAGGCTGAGACACCAAAGTGCGCCCCTCCATCCTTCCCACCCCAGCCGTCACACACTGATTGCTACTAGAGTAAGAGGCAACCCAGGGCCCCCAACACCTTAATCTCTATTTATCTGGCTTGCAGTCACTTCCATGTATCCCCTTTTCTTATTTCTCTCTGCTTCAAACACAATTAGGAATGACAGCTGAATGAATTTGGCGCCCCCTCCTACATTGCGCCCTGAGGCTGGAGCCTCTCCAGCCTATGCCTCGGCCCGGCCCTGCCGCTCGGTTCGGAGAGGATCCTAAGCTGTCACGCTCCTGGTTCTTAGGAGGGCTTCTAAGAGGGCTAAATTTGAAAAAAACTTCATAACAGAGGTTTTAACAGTAATATTGAAGGTGGATAGACCCAAAAAATGTATATTAAAAAATTACAACCAGTAAGGAACAGTAGCCAATAGCAAATTTTATTACACAGAAAGGGTACAACAACGGTGGCTGGATAGTGTACTGGATAAGGGCTCTGCCTTCGACATAGGAGACCAGGGTTCAAATCCTGGCTAGGTCAAATACCTATTCAGTAAGGAGTTCAAGGCAAGACTCCCTAACACTGCATGGTGGCCTCCTGAGTGCGTCTCAGTGGCTGCAGCTCTTGAGCGCTTTGAGTCCAAAAGGAGAAAAGCGCTATACAAATGTTCGGATTATTATATTATTATTATTATTAACAACGCATTTCATGGGCTTTATCCACTTCCTCAGGTTAGTAACACCCACTGGAAGCCACGCGGCACTTTTTTGGTGGTTGTTAATGTGTTGCTCTGCCCTATTTCTGTGCAATAACATTTTTCGAACTGCTTTCGCCTAACGCAGGATTGCAGTGGGACAGCGGATCTCTCGTTCCTCTGCAACACATATGTGAATCATCTTGAAAGGAACAAGATTTGATGGGAGCCCGCGCTCTCCCATCACTGCGCAAAGATAGTCCCAGCCATCAGCTTGCCAGCCAGCAATCGGCACTGGCAAGTTGTTTATTTAGGTAAATAAACGCTTAAACATTTATATAGCGCTGACATCTTATGCAGGCACTGCATATAGTATAGACTTGTCACTTAACTGTCTCTCGGAGGGGCTCGCAATCTAATCCCTACCATAGGCATATGTCTATGTATGTATAGTGTAGTGTACGTATCTCGTAGTGTAGGGACAATTTAAGGGGGGGGGGGGGGGGTAAACTTTTTTTTCTACAAAAATGTTTTTTTTTTTATTAATTAAAAAAAAAACTAAAAATCGTAGCAGCAATCAAATACTAACAAACACAGAAACACAGAACATTTATATCGCGCTTTTTCTCCTGGCGGACTCAAAGCGCCAGAGCTGCAGCCACTAGGACGCGCTCTATAGGCAGTACAAAAAACACGTTGTGGGTACGAGCCTTTACAGGGCTCCCTCCCATACTGGTTTTTGTAGCTGCTGCTTTTGTATTGCAGAATATTTTGTATTCATTGTCATACTTATATTCTACATCCTTTGTCTTACGCAGCCATCTCTTGTAATTGTGTTGTACAGTGCTACAGAAGGTGGTGCTATATAAATAAATCTTGACATAATAATGTACACCTATGCCATGTAGCACAATTACTAACACATAGAAAACCTCATATATTTCCCCATGTCTTATTCACACAACAGGAGAAAGTAAATAAATAGGAAAATCCCAAAAGCTGTGTGACCCCTCCCCTACCACAGAAACTAATTACTCACCTGTGTTACTTGCATCACTGGTTCTTAAAGGGCTAGTCCATCAACTCCCAACATACCGCTCTCCCTGTGCTCACACTGCATAATTAAAGCCACACTATCGGAGCAAAGTTCGGTATTCTAGCCTGCAGGCAGAACTTGAAGGGTGCAAACATGCTTCCATGTGACATAGCCCTAAATAATTACAGGAATGATCCAAAGGCTATTATATGCTGTTATTTAATAAGCACAGTCATTATGGCTGTTTCTGGACCTTACATCTGAATTAGCTGATGCTTCAATCTCATTAGATCTAAATCTTCTGCTTCTGCGACTGGTAGATGAAATTATACTTACTAAACATCGGAAACTCTATGTGAAAGAAATCTATTACTATATAGGAAAGGAAGATTCATTGCTCTTAAAGCGGACGTGTGTGTGTGTGTGTGTGTGTGTGTGTGTGTGTGTGTGTGTGTGTGTGTGTGTGTGTGTGTGTGTGTGTGTGTGTGTGTGTGTGTGGTGTGTGTGTGCGTGTTTGTGTACTGGCTGAGTGTTTGTGTGTGTGTGTACTGGCCGAGTGTATGTGTGTGTGCTGACTGTGTGTGTGTACTGGCAGTGTGTGTCTGTGTGTGTGTGTGTGTGTACTGGCCGAGTGTATGTGTGTGTGCTGGCTGTGTGTGTGTGTACTGACTGGGTGTGTGTACTGGCAGTGTGTGTCTGTGTGTGTGTGTGCGTGTGTGTACTGGCTGAGTGTATGTGTGTGTGCAGCGTGTGTGTGTGCTGGCTGTGTGAGTGTGTACTGGCTGCGTGTGTGTGTGTACTGGCTGAGTGTATGTGTGTGTGCAGCGTGTGTGTGTGTGTGCTGGCTGCGTGTGTGCATGTGTACTGTGTGCGTGTGTGTGCGTGTGTGTGCGCGTGTGTGTGCGTGTGTGTGCGCGTGTGTGTGCGTGTGTGTGTGTGTGTATGTGTGTGTATGTGTATGTGTGTGTATGTGTATGTGTGTGTATGTATGTACTGGCTGCTTTATATATTAACATATTTGTGATATTTAGCTAGGCTGCATTGAAGTGTCGGTGGCATCACCTTTCTGCACTACAGTTATAGGATAAGTAATCTGAGATGACATAAATATTCGGAATACTCTGGCTTATGATGCCCCCCTCAGTATTGTGTGAATGTGACCACTTTCACCTCTATGACATCTTCAGGAAGATTTTTCAGAATTTTACAAAGATGAGGAATTAAAAAAAAATGCATTGAATTTTGGTAAAAAATTATTTTCTTGGAAATACATTTAAGTACAGGGAGAATGTGAAAAGAAAATCATGTTATGCAAAAAATGAATATCCTTAATAAAGTTAGTTATCTCTGAAAATTCCATAAGGCCTACTTATATCAAAGGCAAACAGGCTTTTTGCCCCCACCGCCCAAAAAAACACTTTGAACATTGGCACTTTTCTAGTTCGCCAGATTTCTAAAAGGGGCAGCCAGCTTACGGTAGTCACCTTTTATATAGGATCACCTATTTCTGTTTAAGTACTACTGTATTTAAAGGACCACTGTCACGAATTACACTGTGACCAGCAGAAACTTATTTTTGCTGGCACATAAATAGTAACTGTCACCATGACTATTTTTTTTTCAAACACTTGCATCAAAAAGGGAAAACTTTTCTTATTTTGCCCATACACGGTACAATAAAAATGTTTGATTTTCCCGTATATTCGACCAGAACGATCGAAAAGAATCTTTTTTTTTTTATCAAGAAAAATTAACGGTTATCCCTATTTTGATAAACATCCAATCGGACATGTTGGAAAAATCTTTATATTGAATCTAATGGAATAATCGAACAAAATATCTAAACAAAAAAAATATGAAAAGAATTGTACCAAGTATGGGCACTTTAAGTTTTCCATCTCCTCAACTGCCCTGGTTGGCAATGAACTGCACTAAAGAACTGTGGGGGATCATTAGCAGCTTGCCACACAGCAGCTTTAGCTCCTCTCCCCCAGCATTATAGTTCTTCTCCATAGCGCACAATGAAGCTGCACTCAGGGACAGTGAGGCATCACCTGTCAGGCTGACAGTTGACGTCACCGCAGCTCATACCAATAGCCTTTGAAGGGGTCTTTAGTGCCCCATCTCTACAGACATTACTGGGGGCAGCTGGCAAGTCTCTGTAGCCCAGCTTCAGTGTGCGCTTTGGGGAAGAACTATGAAGCTGGGGGAAACAAGCTAAAGCAGCTGCGTGGCAAGCTGGTAATGTACCCCCACTGCACATTAGTATGGTCCATTGCTGCTGCAAGGGCAGGAAAAGGTAACCACAAACTAAGTGAGGCTTTTCTTTTTTTATACAAACATTTAAAAAAAATTACTGATGGTTATATTTACTTTTTATGCGCCAGCAAAAAGAAAAAAATGTTTCTGCTGGTCACAGTATAATTTGTCATAGTAGTCCTTTAAATCACCATTTTATTGTTTACCAAATAAAGAAAAAATGTGTACTTACCCAACCATTATTTTCCTTTCCTGCTGTATACATGACAGCATAGAGTAAACACACTATGCCATCATGGGTATGGCAGGAAAACAGAACAATTGTATACTTACCTAACCCTAAATTTGCTTTACCGCTGGATCCACGGCAGCATACAATTGTGATCCCCTATGCTGCCATGGTTACAGCAGGAAAGTGTTCTCCACTCACCACAGGCTATGGGAACAGGTGTGTTTGTTTCAAATACCCTTTTTGACAGATTGCCACTATAAAATGCAGCAGTATACAGCTGCAATGCAAGTACATTTTGACCAGATATGTAGTGATTATACTATGATTCATGGCCAAAAAATTTCAAGTACCAATACAATGTAGTCAGTTCACCTCAGCACAGCCAAAGAAGCCCTGGTATATGTACACAGACAGCTGGTGAGTGGTGATGATACCTACAGGTACTTTAAAGTGGATCCGAGATGAAAAACTAACTATAACAAGTAACTTGTCTATATATCCTATCTAAAGTTTAGTTTACACAGCAAATCTAGCTGCAAACAGCTTTAATAGAATACGATTATTTCTTCCTGTGATACAATGACAGCAGCCATGTTGTTTGTAAACATTACACAGAAGCAGGCTTATATGCATCTTGAGCAAAAAATCCTACCCCCCCCCCCCCCTCTCTCCTCTGCCTCTGAAATCTCTGGCTAGTAATACCTCCTCCTCCTCCTCCTGCCCAGACTAAGCTCCCATGAGCCCTTGCTACTGTCTGAAAGTGCCTTGGCACTCTGAAAACCTGTGGGAGTGGCTTATTTAGTTTATAGGGAATTAGAGTATTAAAACAAAAACAAAAAAGTATTTGGCTTGAGGAATGCCCTATAAACAATAGGAAAGGAACACAATTAAGCACTGAGTAAAAGTTCATCTCAGATTCACTTTAAGAGGGTTTGTGTGTTACAGTATTCTCAGGAAATCTGTTCTGAATTAAAATGACATTGATAATAAGACAATGTAGGATTGATTTAGCCTATTTACAACATATAACAAGTACACAACCCCTTTAAGGCTAATTTCACACCAGGACGTTGCGTTAGAGGGGGCGTTAAGGTCGCATAACGTCCCCCTAACGGAACGCCTGGTGGTGCTAGATCTGGACGTCAAAGTGAGCCGCGTTGTGCAGCTCACTCTGGCGTCAGTGATGCCGTGATGCGCACTCTTGTGCGCATGCGGCATCACGTGGTCCCGCCGTCCAATCGCCTCACAGAGCGGCTGCTCCAGGAAGTAAACACTGCACGTCATAACGTGCAGTGCATATTAATTAGCCATGTGCCTGGTCGCTCTCCGCTCCTCCCCAACATTACTGAGCATGTGCAAGCAGTCTCCGCGTCCAAAGTACTGCATGCAGTACGTTGTCTTGTTACGCAGCGTTACAATGTAACGCAACGTCCGCACTGTGAACAGCCCCATTGATTTTTCATTACTGTGCGGTGGGCTGCGTTACAGGCTGCTCTAACGTGCGCCTGTAATGTCCCACTGTGAAACCAGCCTTAAGAAGCACAGGGTATTGCAACACTCCCATTTTGCTGACTTGAGACCAGGAACATTTTAGGGTGGGGAGTCAGGGGTGGGTGTGGCCAAAGAAATTCATATGGTGAAAAGTAATCATGGTAAATTCAACAAACAAAGCATGCTATTGCTTCTGCAGTGTGTTTGTGTCCAGTGTAACTACATTCATGGGATCCCTAAGCACAACTTTGATGTGGCCCCTTAATATTCTCACCCCTCCCCTTGTCTCCCCTTGGTGCCCTTCACAGCCTTGGAGACCATTTCACGAGCGTCATAAAACAAGTGTGGCCATCATGATCTTCACATGCACAACAGGTATAGCTATGAAAACACCTGATCTGAGTATAGTCCTCTGTATCGGAGGAATGGAAGGTTAGTAGTTGGGGCCCCAAAACAACTCTGGGCTCCCCTGCAGGGGCTGCTCCCCTCTAGTTACGCCCCTGCTTGTGTCCCTGTGCATAAGTGTGCAAACACTTCCGGTGCCCCCACTAATGTTTGCTAACTTTCTAGTGGCCCTATAATACAGCCCCAGCTTCTCAGTGGCCCCATTCTGTGTAATCAACTTTGTGGTGCCCCCGTAATGTGTTCCCTGTTTTGTGGTGCCCCCATTGTGCGTCTCTTTGTAATGGCCGTCAAGGGACCAGAAGCATTTCAGAGGGATGGAGGAAGCCCCAGGTTAGCAATCGGCAACATTACATTTGACTTAATATTTCCTTTAAAGCTAATGTTACCTCTGCTAAAAAAAAAAAAAAAGTCAGATACTCACCTAAGGAGAGGGAAGGCTCTGAGTCCTAATGAGCCTTCCCTCTCCTCTCCCGGTGGCCTCAGGATCCTCGGTTCAAATCCCTCGCCGCAGGGAACTTCGGAAGTCTTTGGGAGCCGAGTCCTCCCGAAGACAGGTGGCTCCATACTGCGCATGCGCGAGTGCGTCATAGAGGGCGCTCGTGCATGCGTAGTATGCAGCAGCCCGTCTTCGGAAGCCCGAGTGCTCCCGAAGACTTCCAAAACCTCCCTTCGGCGGCGGAAGTGGCAGTATTTGACCGAAATGGTCGAATACTGCTACGGGGGATCCTGAGCGGAACCGGGCACCGGAAGAGGAGAGGGAAGTCTCGTTAGGACCGAGCCTTCCCTCTCCTTAGGTGAGTAACTGACTTTTTTTAAGGTGGGTTCCCATTCTCTTTAAAGACAGATCTGTTCACCATTGCTTAACTGCTATCTTCATAGCTCCATCACCCGCCCTTGGACTTACACCCCCCTACATGTGTTCCTCTCCCCACCCCTAAGATTGTAAGTCTATTTGGTAGGGCCTTCTTTCCATGTGCTCTTCTCCGCCACCAGATGGACTCAGTGACTTGTATTTTATACCTACAAAAATTACTATTTTATGTTCTATTGTTGAATGCTATAATTTCCCAGTAAACATTGTTTAAAGTTTAATGACTATTGTAATGTCTCTCCTTTATAGTTTACAGTGCTGAGTAATATATTAGTGTTTTATAAATAAAGTTTATTAATAATTTATAATAAAAAAACAAGGAATCTGTACAGCAGTCAACCACCAGACTGTCGCCAAATTGATCAAGTCCCAATCCCTTCATGTAATGACCATTGTGAGCATGTACACACCTTAAAGTTATTATGTCTCCACTGCGTACATTTTAGTTGTTTTTTCAACTAAATTATTATTATTACTGCATACTACAACCAATTTAAAATATACATTGTATTAAAAGGAGAATATCTGATCTACAGGTGTAAAGCCTGCTCTAAGTGTGCCTAATCTCTCCTATATCATCCACAACCGTCTCGACGGACCTAACAATATCTGGTCTACCAGCTTTAAGACCTTGAAAATAGCCCACCAGTGAGCTGTAATATTTCATCCCCTACATGTTGCTGCGTTTCTATATATCACTGCTGTCTTTTATCTTAAATGCTTTCTTGCAGGTCGTGGGTGAGAAGTGAAATGGTGGATGCTTTCAGGTTGCGCAGTAATTACTCTTCCAAGTGTTTTGGCTCAGCTGAGCTGTGTTACATTACTTAAAGTAAAACTATATAGCCTTTACAAATATAAAAAATAAATGTAGTAATAATCAGCAGACTTGCCAGGGCTAGAGGAATTACTCTACTTAGAAAGATCAGCCACAAAGTGCAACCTGCTCATACTTTCCACTGGTGGCCAGTGGGGTTGGCTAATAAGATATACTTAAGTTCCGTGCCCACCTCGTGATTTTATGCACAGCTGGAGCTGTTTTGCAAAGAAGAATGGGCAAGGATTTCAGTCTCTAGATGTGCAAAGCTGGTAGAGACATACCCTAAAAGACTGGCAGCTGTAATTGCAGCAAAAGGTGGTTCTACAAAGTATTGACTCAGGGGGACGAATAATTACGCACACCCCACTTTGCAGTTATTTATTTGTAAAAAATGTTTGGAATCATGTATGATTTTCGATCCACGTCTCACATGTACACCACTTTGTATTGGTCTTTCAAGTGGAATTCCAATAAAATTGATTCATGTTTGTGGCAGTAATATGACAAAATGTGGAAAACTTCAAGGGGGCCGAATACTTCTGCAACCCACTATATATATATATATACACACATACATATACAATCTCACACGCATAGAATAATTATTGAGCATTTATAAAATTCCTGCATACTTGGAAGATATCCTGTTGCTTCACTTCGCAATTTGGATAAAAGATTTTACTTCATTTCAAAAGCATTAAAAGTTCAGCAACATACGTTGAAGGTACAACGAAACTGCACCAAGGCCCCACAGGCTGCAGACAGTGGGTTTGGAAAGAAAGGTCGGGAGGTGTGGAGGAAGGTCAATGTTTCAACCCACTTTTGGGGTCTTCTCAAGACCGTAGAACACCCCCGTTCTCCCCATGTCATCCATTTATAAGATGGGGCTGTTAAAGCGGAACTGTAGATAGAAAATAAACACATTGTTTCACTTACCTGGGGCTTCCCCAAGCCCCCAGCAGCTGTCCTGTCCCACGCCGCTTCTTGACGAGCCTCCGTTCTCCCGCCGCCAGCTACTTTCGGTTTTTCTGCCAGGCCACTGCGCCTGCGTGACTCTGGTCACGCGGATCCTTGCTTCGTGCTCCCCGCTATTGCAGAGGGGAACGTGAAGAAAGGATACGCTTGGCAGGGCTGCGCTGGCCTCGACTTACAAGTCAAGGTACGGGACGGAGCGGCGGCGGGAGAACGGAGGCTCGGGCAGGACCGGCATGGGACAGGACAGCTGCTGGGGGCTTGGGGAAGCCCCGGGTAAGTGAAACAATGTGTTTATTTTCTATCTACAGTTCCGGTTTAAAGGAATACTATCGATACCCAAGTGTTCTAAAATGACAGTGTGCAAATAAGGCTGGGAAGTGTACTGGTTAAGGGCTCTGCCTTTGACATGGGAGACCAGGGTTCGAATCCTGGCTAGGTCAAGTACCTATTCAGTAGGGAGTTCAAGGCAAGACTCCTTAACACTGCAGGGTGGCCTCTTGAGCGCATCCCAGTGGCTGCAGCTCTTGAGCGCTTTGAGTCCGACAGGAGAAAAGCGCTATATAAATGTTTGGATTATTGGATTATTATTATTATTAAGTAGCTGTGTAAACATTTTCCTACTTTTCATGTTAAATATCAGAGGCAAAAGCTGTAATTTATTGAGGGTAGGATTTAGCTATATTGGGACAAATCAATTGCAGAAGGGGTTTCTGCTTTAATGCACAGCCAGAGTTGCATATCGGACTACAGAAAGCAAATATCCAACATATCAAACTCTGAAAGCAAAAACAGTATGAAATGCTGTGAGAATTAGTTACATTTCCTCTGCTCTCCTCAGACAGGTAAGTCAGAAACACAGGACACAGGAGCTGCAGCTGTTGGGAGCTCTCTTCTCTGTCACTTAGTGTTGGGCGAACACCTGGATGTTCGGGTTCGGGCCGAACATGGGCCAGATGTTCGGCATGTTCGGCCCGAACGCCGAACTCAATGGAAGTCAATGGGACCCCCGAACATGCCCATTTTGGGGGCCCTATGGGGTCGCAGGCATAAGGGGGGAGCATGCCCCGATCGCGGGGGGGGGGGGGGGGGTCGGAAATTCCCCCCACCCCCTCCGCTAGCGCTCCCCCCTCTGCCCGCTTCCCCATAAAAAAAGTTTAAGGCAAGTTAAATAGTACTTGGTGGCTGGCACTGGCAGTGGAGTGAGGAGGAGGAGGAGTCCGAGTAGCAGAGTGACGCGTTGAGGCCGGGCAGCGGGCGGTTCAGCGGTAGTACCCTTGTGGTACTTCCGCCCTTTCTCTGACCTCACGTCCTCTGCATACGAGGGTACGCGTGACGCATACCCTCATATGCAGAGGACGTGAGGTCAGAGAAAGGGTGGAAGTACCACAAGGGTACTACCACTGAACCGCCCGCTGCCCGGCCTCAACGCGTCACTCTGCTACTCGGACTCCTCCTCCTCCTCACTCCACTGCCAGTGCCAGCCACCAAGTACTATTTAACTTGCCTTAAACTTTTGTATGGGGAAGCGGGCAGAGGGGGGAGTGCTAGCGGAGGGGGTGGGGGGAATTTCTGACCCCCCCCCCCCCCCCCCGCGATCGGGGCATGCTCCCCCCTTATGCCTGCGACCCCATAGGGGGGCCGTATTGCGGCATGTTCGGGCGAACAGGGCCCTGTTCGGCGGCCATTCAGTAGTTCGGGGGGAACCCGAACTTAAAAGGCCGAACACCATCAGGTGTTCGGCCGAACTCGAACATCACCCGAATAGGGTGATGTTCTGCAGAACCCGAACAGTGGCGAACACTGTTCGCCCAACACTATCTGTCACACACAGAGCTACACATAGAGTTAACTGATCAAGTGTGAGGGGAATTTCCCCTCTCCTCATGGCTCAGTCAGCCGTCAGTTTTGGCGTCAGTAAAGTTTGAATGTATATTGATAACAGTAAACAAAGAAGTTGCTACTAAAATGTATACACCAGTACTTAGCAGCACTTCCCAAACAATTCCTGTGTCAATTGAAAAAAATATGTGAATCAATAGTATTCCTTTTAGTTTATCCAAACTCCATCCTGCATGGAGTATGTTTGGAGTAGCATTCAGTCACCACTGCTGACTGAACCAGCAACATCATGTAAGTAAGCGAATCCCCTAATTGGGGTAACATGTGCATGGATGTATTCCATGATGTTGTAGGCGCAGTAAAGCACAGATGTAGGGCCTCTTTGCCTTCTATAACTCTGTCCTATGCTGTATAACCTTGTTACGTTATATCTGCCATCCTTTGTACCATTGTCTGTATTTATTGCCCAGCGCTGCGTAATATGTTGGCGCTTTATAAACACAAAAAATATAATAATAAAACCTCCCAGGATTTCAAAATCAGTTCTCACACTACAAAGACAATTTGGAGGGCTATCAGTCCCTAATATATATAATTATTATGTTGCAAGCCAGCTTAGACAAATGGTAGCCTGGTATGAAAGGTACCCTCACGCTCGCTGGGCTCAGATTGAATTTTCGGCCATGAAACCCTCTCATCCCAGTGTATATTTTTGGGAACCCCGTCCATCCTTATCTGAAGATACATTAATTTATTCTTCAATTAAATCTAATCTAAAACTTTGGTCAGCATTAAAGAAACGTATGATACTATTTCAGCCACATTCAAGTTTAATCCCCATATTTGGTAACCCAGCCTTCATCCCTGGTCTTAAATATGCACCCAATTCAATCTGGGCCCAGAGGAATATTAGATACATATCAGATTTATTAGATCCTTTTACAGGTAAACTCTATACATTTGAGGCATTGAAAGACCGATTGGAATTACATGACTCATACTATTTGCAATATTTACAAATCCGACACTTTGTAATGTCTGTTTCACCTTCTATGGAATTCCCAAAGAAAACAGAATTTGAAAGAATATGGGACTATGGACCAACACAACCAGGCTTAATTTCAGCATTCTATACATGGATAAACTCTCCGGAACGAGTATCTTCAAGTTATCAACATAAGTATATGCTCTATTGGGACCAGGCGCTGGAAACTTCCACGGATTTGCAATCTTGGTCCAAGATCTGGTCTAATGCAGCTAAAACTTCAATATGTGTCACTACAAAAGAGAACATATATAAAGTCATGCTCCTTTGGTATAATACGCCACATAAGTTACATAAGTGGAATCCGACAATACCACCGACATGCTGGAGGAACTGTGGCCAGCAAGGAACTATACAACATATTTTTTGGTTTTGTCCTGCTATCCAGGTCTTTTGGAAACAAGTAATACAACTAATACATCAGATGACAGATACTGAGGTTCCAATGGACCCATGGATCTGTATACTTGCTAAACCGATTACTAAATTAAAAGGTCCAAGACAGAGGCTTATAAACCACTTTCTTACAGCTGCCAGATGCACTATTTCAAGCCACTGGAGGGACCCTAAAGAGCCATCAATCATGGAAGTTAGAAGTAAAATACAATATATATACAAGATTGAGCATTTAACAGCTGTATTAAGAGATAAAGTACATATCTTTGATAAAGTGTGGGAACTGGTTACCTTTTGACGCATTTTTTCTCTTTCAATTTAGAAGAAATATTGGGTAAAGTTAAATAGGCTGGCGGATTGAACCCTTTTCTCTCTTCTCCTACTTCTCTCTTTTCTCTCTTCTTTCTCTATCTCTGTACCTTCCTTCTACTCTAGCAATTTTTCCTAATTCTTTTTATTTAGCTGTATAAGCCATTTGAAGAAAGCCTATTCGAGATAAACCATAACGTAACAAGTACAATTAGGCTACAGAAAACTCGAATGGGCCGATTCACACTATAAGGAAATCAATAGTTTATATAAAAACTAGAATTAGCATAAATAGCTTAATAAGTTCATATGATTACAGCTTATGTTAGAAAAAACATCTAACTGTATCTATAACATGTTATGAGAATTGACAAATGTTTGTAATATGACATATTGGAAAAATAAAAATTTTAAATACAAAAAAAAATAAAAAAATAAAAATATAATAATAATCAGTGATGGCACAGAGTACCCCATACACATTTATCAAATAAAATGTATATATGATTACATCTAATTTATATCTTTTATTTGATTGATTTTCTCATGATTGTGTCAAAATCTAACATACATGTATGGTACATCGGTTGCAATAGTCTAATTTTTCATTTGAGCGAAAAAGAAAGTATAAAAATTGTTGAATTAAAAAAAAAAAGTAAAAAAAATTGTAATGTGTATGACCACTATTAGACTAAGTTTACACCTGTACATTATGTAATATGCACTTTTATCATGTGTTTTGCAACATGTATGTATGTGTTAAAATAGACGCATGTAGAAGCACATGCAGCATACTGAGATCACTGCAGGAAAATGCAAATAAAATGAGTGGGGCAAATTTCACCGACAAAAGACAGGTTTGTTTTTTGCACTTGGTCATCATACACTGTACTTCAATTGAATTTATTTGCCCTCATCACCAAAGCAGGCTCATCCCCAAGGCAGCCTAGGCAGGTGCCTGGGGCCTAGTGGGTGTCAAGGGGCCTGACTGCCAGCTTTTCTGACTTCTCTTCCAACTGGGCTTACTAAAAGGACCATTCAAACACGCCTGAAGTGTACGCAATGATAAATGTGAAGTCATTCACATTCAATAACAGTGATGAATTAGCAATCAAAAATTGAGGAATTCACTCCATAAGGGGGTGGGTGCTGGTTTGCCAAGGTTTCAGGGGAAAAAAAGTCACAGCAGTGTTGCTAAAGCGTTTGCGGGATTTCAGGTGCTACAGCCAGAAGTACCGTCTTGCCTAGGGTCCAATATCATCTTTAAACATTTCAGCCCGCGGGTATTTTTCACCTTATGGACAAAAGGAATTTTCACATTTCAGAGCTCCTCCCTTTCATTCCCCAATAATTGTATCACTACTTATCACCACGATCATCACAGAGGCGTATCTAGAGATGTACAAGCATGGCTAGTGCCATGGGCGCCATGCCACCGCTGTCTGCTGTACTACCTCGCCGGCTCCCGGTGTCGCCCCTGCAGCCGATACCAGAGCCCCACTCTCCTCTGTCACAATACTACCAGACCTCAGATCAGCGGCATAGCAAAGCAGAGACGGTGCGCACGCTATTCACGCCTGGTGTACTACGAATCAGAATCAGAATCATTTTATTTCGGCAAATACAGCAGAGCTATATTCAGAATCATTTGTGGTACACATGGCATAGACATAGTACAAGAAGACAAGATGCACCGCATAAGCAATTTAGAACTACATTAATGGTATAGGTCTGACCCTTACTAGTTAACAGTCCGGGGTCATCAGTTAATGTTTTCTACCTGCCGGGCAGGAGCAGTCAAATAATAATATTAGTAATAATGATGATGATGATGGCCCTCATACAGACCCTGGGCAGAGAGAACCAGGGCGGGCAGCAGCGAGAACTGACTGAAAGACCCCGCTAGGGCATGCCAGGGGGCGGGCCTGACAGAGGGAGGTTGGAGTTCAGCAGCCGAACCGCTTGGGGAAGAAGGTGTTCTTCCGTTTGGTGGTTTTGCATGGTATAGTACTGTAGCGGCGGCCCAATGGGAGGAGCTTGAAATAGGGACTGCCTGGGTGGGAGGTGTCACGAGAGATCACAGTGGCCCTCTTCATCATCCTAGCGGAGTGGAGGAGATCAAGAGGTGGAAGAGGAGACCCGATGATTCTCTCTGCGTCAGTTATGACTCTCTGCAGTTTGTGTTTGTCGCTGGCCGTTGCGCCCATGTACCAGACAATGACTGAGGAGCAGAGGATGGATTCTATAGTGGCGGTATAGAAGCTGGCCAGCAGCTTCCTGGGCATGCAGAATCTCTTCAGTTGGCGTAAGAAGAACAGCCTCTGCTGTGATTTCTTCTGAATTTTGGTGGTGTTCTGCCCCCACTTCAGGTTGTTGGTGAGAGTCGTGCCGAGGAACCGCACTGATGTCACCCTAGAGACTTCGGTACCCCCGATGAGGACAGGTGGGAGGGTTCCTCCTGAAGTGTACGACTGATTCAACGGTCTTTGCGCCACTTCCGCATTCATAGTACACCAGGCGCAAGTAGCGTGTGTGCCGTATCTGCTCTGCGGGGTTCTGGTAGCCGAAGTGACAAAAGGATCACAGCACTGATGAAGACCAGGCCTTCGCCGATCTAAGGTCAGTAATGATGACACCCTGACCCACCAATGTGCACCCTGACCCACCAATGTGCACCCTGACCAGCCCTGTGTACCCTGACCCACCAATGTGCACCCTGACCCACCAATGTGTACCCTGACCCACCAATGAGCACCCTGACCCACCAATGTGCACCCTGACCCACTAATGTGCACCCTGACCCACCAATGAGCACCCTGACCCACCAATGAGCATCCTGACCCATTGTACCCGGAAGCGGTCTGCATCCTGTTCACTCTGATCCACCCTGACTCACCCTGTGCACCCTGAACCAGCCTGCACCCTGTTCACCCTGACCCACCCTGCACCCTGGCCCACACCAATGTGCACTCTGACCCACCCTGTTTACCCTGAACCAGCATGCACCCTGCTCACCCTTACCCACCCTGTGCACCCTGACCCACCAATGTGCACTCTGTTTACCCTGAACCAGCCTGCACCTTGGCCCACCCTGTGCACCCTGAACCAGCCTGCACCCGACCCACCCAGCATCTCAACCCACCCTGTGCACCCTGACCCGCCCTGCATCTTGACCCACCCTGTGCACCCTGACCCAGTCAGCACCCTGGACCCTGATAAGGTCAGCACCCTGCATTCTGACCCACCCAGCACCCTGACCCAGCTAGCACCCAGCACGCTGACCCAGCCAGCATCCTGCCCCAGCTATCACTCAGCACCCTGACCTAGGCAGCACCCTGACCAAGCCAGCACCCTGATCCACCAAGCACCCTGCTTCCACAGCCAGCTACACCCTGCACCTTGACACAGGCAACACCCTGCACCCTGACCCAGCTGGCACCCTGACCCAGCTGGCAGAGTGACCAAGCCAGCAACCTTGACCCTGACCCACCCTGCACACTGACACAGCCAGCACCCTGCAGCCGGACCCAGCCAGCAACCTACACCCTAAACCAGCCAGCATCCTGTACCCTGACCTAGCCTGCACCCTGTACCCTGACCTAGCCTGCACCCTGACTCAGTCAGCACCCTGGCCCACCCAGGTTCCTGCAGCCTGACCCAGCAAGCCCACTGCTCTCAGTCAGTACCCTGGAAAAAACACACAGACAAAAGGTAACAAATGTATATGAGAAAGGATGCTGTTTTTACGAGGGGAGAGGGGGGGGGGTGCAATTTCAGTGTTTGCCATAGGTGCTGTATTGCCCAGATACGCCTCAGCAACGAAATGATCTATACCTTGCTTTTTTTGCCACCAATTAGGCTTTCTTTGGGTGGTATATTATGCTAAGAATTATTTTATTCTAAATGCATTATAATGGGAATAATATGAAAGAAAGGGGAAAAATAATTATTTCTCAGTTTTCAGCTATTCTAACTTTAAAATAATCCATGCTACCATAATTAAAATTCACAAATTTTATTTGGCCATTTGTCCGGGTTATTGCAACGTTAAAATTATATCCCTAATATAATGTATGGTGACAATATTTTATTTGGAAATAAAGGTGCATTTTTTCAGTTTTACATCCATTACTAATATTCAGCCCGTAATTTAACAACAATATGCCCTCTTGACATACATATTAAAAAAAAATGTATTCCCTAAAGTCCGTAGGTGCAATTTTACTATTTGGCCACAAGATGTCCCCACTGAGCACTTCCTAATAGCGTACTATAAGTACGTTATAGTAATTAATGTGTTTCAATAGATGCATGCGGTCACGGTGGCCTGCGGGAAGATTATCTAACTAATTTATCTAAATCTAAGCAGCGGAAATCGGCGGCAGAAGGAAGAGCGGCGGCTCTATTTCAGAATAAACACTGTTTCTGAACTACAACAGTGTTCATTCTTATCGGACATGTTCTGATTAGCTCAGGGGACTTTTATCCCCTGCAGCCAATTCCCTCCCCCCCCCCCCCCCCATTGTCGGCAACATTGCGATTACGGGCATTTGCCTGCATGATCGCCTGTACAGCACCCCAAGCTGCAGGGACGTGACTAGCGCCTCCCGGCGGCTGTAGCAGCTGCCGCTGCGGATGTGAGGCTCACGTCCGAGGTGAAAATAAACAAATGAAATAGACGATTGTATCTATCTTCCGTCTCCTAAAAATGACTTTTTAAGATATTCCACAGTTTTATTTTATGTTTAATTCTACTTTTTAAGTTTTAACTTTTTTATTGTGTTAGTTCAATGACACATTCATTGAAGTATGCCAGAGCTAAAATCTATGACCCTATTTTTCTCTTTACTGGTCTCAGAAGCCATTTTCTGCTAGGAAAGTGTTTTATACAAGGAAAGTGGAACTCCGCTCACAACCTCCGTCTACCGACAGTGCAGGATAGCAGGCTGCCAAAACCTCGGATCCAAGACTGTACAAGAAGTGGAATCCGCACGATGTCGGTAGAAACTGCAAATCTTTGTTGGATCATAAAACACGACAGGCTAACCCAAAACCACATGCTGACATGTTTCGGGCGTCACACGCCCTTAATCATAGCATAGGCGTAGGCGGGAGAAAGTGACTCCTAAATAGAGTGAGGTTACACCCGAAGTCACATGCCTAGTTGGCTCCACCCACAAAGAAAGGTACATGATAAAAAGTCAGAGGGCAGGCCAATTGTGGCCGGGATTGGCTCTCTGGGGGAACGCCTGGGAAATTGGGTGGATGAACACCTACAACCATTAGTACGACGTTTGCCTGGTTACATACGGGACACCAAGCATGTGCTTAGCAGCTTACAGCATTTCCAATGGCATGACCACCATAGTTGGATTGCCATTGATGTCAAATCGCTGTATTCTTGCATCCCACATGCTTTGGCCCTGGACGCTCTTGATTATCATATGGCGAGATACTCTGCCTTTTCTGCGGACCTTCAATTCTTTCTCGGGCGTGCCGTCCAATATCTGCTTACCCATAATTATTTCCTTTTTGAATCCGATTTTTATTTACAACGTTGCGGAGCATCAATGGGAGCAAAATTTTCTCCCTCACTAGCAAACTTATATATGGGCTGGTGGGAGGAGCTCCATCTTTTTAGCGACTCTAATGTATTTTCGGGTCACATTATGTGGTATGGCAGATACATAGATGACCTGCTGGTCATCTGGGACGGCACGCACGAGGAGGCACTACAATTTGTTGACTTCTTGAATGCCAACTCCTTAAATTTGGTGTTCACCTCCCAGTGGACTCCTTCTGAGATCAACTTTCTTGATCTCACACTGAGGGGGGATCCCTCGTCTGCCTCTGTAGTTTCCAGCACCTACCGCAAGCCCTGCAGCGGCAACTCCACCCTGAGAGCCAACAGTTGCCATCCGACTCATACCATCCGCGCGGTTCCTGTGGGAGAGTCGATTCGGGTACGTCGCAACTGCTCTGATAGTTTGGCCCTTGGTTCGGAGTTGGATGCTGTGGGTTCGCGTCTTGCTGAGCGCGGCTATCCCAGATGGATGATCGAGAGGGGGAAGAGGCGAGCCCTAACAAAAACTAGAGAAGACTTATTAACCTCTAGTCCCAGCTATAGATCGTCGCGACTTAGTACCGACATGACTTTTGTGACCACTTACAGTCAGGAATTCAAACAAATCACACAGATAGTGAGGAAGTCTCTGCCAGTGTTACAAGTGGATGAGACCCTTAATCAGATCATCAAACAGGGAATCAGGTTCGCGAGTAGAAAAGCCCCCACGCTTGGGAGCATTCTATCACCCAGCCTCTTTTCTTCCAGCGCGCAACGGCCGTGCTGGTTGACTACTCTTGGGTCCTATAAATGTAATTTTTCCACCTGCCAATACTGTACCGTACACCAGCCGACCCGTTCTGTCGTTTCGTTTTTCAATGGCAGAACCTTTCCTATAAAACAATACATTAATTGTGACACGAGGTACACGATTTATTTAATTTCATGTTCCCTATGTCGCGTCCAATATGTAGGATGCACCACCAGGCACCTCAGGCAACGCATAGCGGAACATTATAGGGGAGCTGGTTGGTTAACCTTGGAGGTGTCTAATGTAGCGAAGCATTTTAGAATGGCCCATTCAGGAAATATGTCCTCCTTTTCATTTCAGGGTATCGAGCGTGTCCTGAGACCTCCGAGAGGGGGAGACGTTTATAAACGCCTCCTCACACGGGAGGCATACTGGATCTTTCAGTTAGGGACACGCTCGCCGGGCGGGCTCAATGCTAAATGGGATCTTAATACAGTCACTTAAAGTGACTGGCCATCCACTGGTTTTGTCCTTGCCGCTTGACATTATGTGGTTATTTGATCCAATTTTGTAGTAACTAACCTTTGACTCATTTACAGATTTTGGATCACATTCATTGCTGTGTTTTGTACTGTTACTGTGAATATAACCATATGTATTTACAATTTTATTTGTAGCGTGATTTTATCTGTCAGATCACACGTTTTTGAAGGATATTTCACTTGTGGTTTTTTTATATATGCACTTTTTATCATGTACCTTTCTTTGTGGGTGGAGCCAACTAGGCATGTGACTTCGGGTGTAACCTCACTCTATTTAGGAGTCACTTTCTCCCGCCTACGCCTATGCTATGATTAAGGGCGTGTGACGCCCGAAACATGTCAGCATGTGGTTTTGGGTTAGCCTGTCGTGTTTTATGATCCAATAAAGATTTGCAGTTTCTACCGACATCGTGCGGATTCCACTTCTTGGAAAGTGTTTTATAGTTGGAATTCTTATCAGTGAGGGTCACACTGTAATCACTTCCTGTCTGTCAGGACTGAGTCAGCCACTTACATACCTGATATTTAACTCTTTCAGGCAGAGAAAGAAAAAAAGGAACACAGCCTAGTTATTTGTGTGCTTCACACTGTACACACGCATGTCTATCTCATCATGTCACATCGGGTATCCTTTAAACCGTGTCTGCTCATCACACCTTCCCCACCCCTTATCTTTGAGGTGGTTCTGTGCAGGGGCGTAACTACGGTACAAACCATAGGGCCCCCCAGTATAACTTTCCGAGACTTACATGCTATTTTCAACCCCCGCCAACAGACTAAACCCACCCAGTCGTCTGGCGTTCGTCGTCCCTCCACCCCCCTCCATAGCAACAGAACACATCGCTAGCCTCATGGCTATGGATGTATCTGTATTATTACAGCGCTGTACATAGTATATAGTCTTGTCACTAACTGTCCCTCGGAGGAGCACACAATCTAGTCCCTACCATAGTTGTATGTCTATGTATGTATCGTGTAGTGTATGTATTGTAGTCTAGGGCCAATTTTAGGGGAAAGTCAATTAACTTATCTATATGTTTTTGGGACGTGGGAGGATCGCTTCCTGAATTGTAGCCCGAGGGATCGTTTCCCGATCCCCAATGGATGACAATTCTCACATGTGTGAGAGGTGAGACCTGGATGGTATAAAACAATGATACATCTCCTCTGTTCCTCCTGTCAGGACACTTTTTCTTCCACAAATGGCCCTGAATTTACCAGACCACACATGAAAGTTTATGCAACCGGAATTTTGTTTCCTCATATGCAAAATGGTTTCCATAGCTACCAAACACGAAGGTGTTATCTTTAGCCGTTCCTAACATATTTTGAAAATGACATGTCAGAAGAATGGATTATGTTGTAGGTTGCAACACTAGGCTTAAGACCCCTTTACCAAATAAAAGAACTTGATTTTGCTGCACATTTAATGCAAGTCAATGAAAATCAGATTTGACTTGTGTTGTGTGATTTCTCAGATGCATTTTCTGCACACACAAAAAAATCTGTCCTGGATGTATCTTTTTTTTTTTTTTTTTTTTTTTTTTTTTGCAGCACACATGCAATTCGAATATGAATACAAGCCCATGGGGCAATGAGAAAGACACGTGCCAATTTGAGGTTAAGCAGATACTTTTTTAGGTAAATCTGTATAAACTTACACAATCAAAAGAACAATGCAGAACTGCAAACACAGAAAATGTATAGGTAGAAATCACAGGGTTAAGGGCTGGTTCAGACGGACGTTTCGGCGGCGTCACGTTCGGGGGCGTTGCGGCGGCTGCGCGGTCAGGCTTTCAGTAGCCTTCGCATTGCGTTGTGTTGCGGTCGCGTTTTTATTCCCCTAGGGGGACATTAGCCGTCGCGGTTGGCCGCCCCCTGGAAGCTACATGTCGCTTCCAGGGGCAGCTCGAACGCTCGCGAAAATTGGGACCCGAACGCCGCGCAAAAGCTCGGTGTAAACGCTCCCATTCACTTGAATGGGAGCGTTTACCGCGACGTTCCGAACGCTTGCTGTAAACGTTCCGCAACCGTCCGCCTGAACCAGCCCTAAGTGTAAAAGCTGCCTTAGGGCTCTTTTACACTGCTAGTTCATTCAAAGCAGGGGTGTAACAATAGACGCTGCAAGGGATGCAGCCGCATGGGAGCCCAGAAGTTGCAAGGGGTCCCATAGTGGGGGGGGAGGAGAAGCATCTTTTCCTTGTCCTGAGAGACTGACAACTAAGGACAGGGAGAGAACAAGCTTTCTGCTCTCTGCACAATTGTTCTAATGACTGCATCTGCTCAGCCACTGATAACGAAACTGATAACGAATCATACAAAGTTTTGTAGACAGTCCCTATTCAGTGTGCAGCAGGCTCTTGTGTATAGCGCCCTTCCCCAACCTCTCTACTCCTCCCCAAGTGCTGTGTACTGCACAGATGCTGGAGAAATCTGCTAAACCAGTTCTGTCCCCCAGCCTCTTCTCCCCATTCCCAAGTGCTGTGTACTGTAGTGATGCTGGAGTAGTCTGCAGAGCCAGTTCTGCTCCATCAGACACGGACAGAGTGAGTGTAGTAAGCTGAGGCTGGGAGCACACTTGTCTGTCAGTTTTCTGTGTGCGTTTTTCTGTATGCGTTTTATGCACATCATGGGCTTAATTCATATTCATAACTCATATAACGCCGCGCTAGTGGTTTTTTTTTCACGCATTTTCGTGCGCACTCGCATATTTACGAGTGCAGTTGCGAATAATTGCATGCCAAAATTCTCGATCGCAAAAAATGCACACAAAAATGCTAGCGCGGCCGTGATAGGAGTTAACGTAGTTTTAGTGAATCAAGCCCCATGTGTGTCTGTACAGTATGTGTGAGAACATGAACGTTGTATCACAGAAGTGAATGTAATTGGTAGAGAAAATGCCTGCAGTGCTTCACCACTGTCTGTTTGTATCTGCGTGGGGAAACATATTCAAGTGTGCACTAGCCAACTGAATACCATGGCCAGGCTCTGTCACTCTCCCGCTGGTGGGAGCGTTCTGCGCTTGCACAGTACTGCTGGCAGGGGAGAGCACCTGCCTGGTCTGCACATGCACGATGAAGCGCGACTCGGCCAGGCTTTTGGGCTGAATTGCGAGGGACCGGAGCCACCCGGAGAGACGGCGAGGGATGAGCGGCCTTAAAGTAAACCAGAGATCTTCTAACCTAAAGATTTGATACTTACCCGGGGCTTTGTCCCACCCCATAAACATGCATGTGCAGAAGACCAAGACTGGACGAGACTGAGCCTATTTACGGGGCTGATCACGGCTGAACGGCAAACCGCAGAAGGACAGCGTGGGACTTAGACATGTTAATGGGGTGGGAGGAGGCCCCGGGTAAGTACCAAATCTTTAGGTTAGAAGATCTCTGGCACAATTTAAGAGGCTTAACTACCTTTCGACTGCTCCACGCCAATTGCTGTGAACGCGGTGGCAGCCCCAGGACCATTCAATGCCGATTGGCATTAATGGCTTCCTATGGGGCATGCATAAGAGCGTGTGCTGATGCGCGCGCATCTCCGCTTTGGTGACAGAGCTCCGTCCCGCCTTCAGTCTCCCAGCGCCGATCGACGTCCAATAATCGTGTACAGTGCTGCGATCGAAGGCAGCGCTGTACTGGGGACAGCCGCGTGAGACGGCTGTGTCCATAGGGGACACAGGATCGATCCGCTGTGATATGCTGAAAGGGGGAGGGAGGGTAGTAGGGAAACTAAATAAAAAAAATAAGCAAATTTATTAAAAAAATAAAATAAACACTGGGGGAGCGATCAGAGCCCACCAACAGAGAGCTCTGTTGGTGGGGAGAAAAGGGGGGGGGGATCACTTGTGTGCTGAGTTGTGCAGCCCTGCAGTGGCCCATTTAGTAAAAAATGGCTTGGTCACTAGGGGGGTTTAACACCGCAGTCCTCAAGTGGTTAAGGAAGCCTCAGGTAAGTATGGAACCTGAAACGCTTCTCATCTCAGGAATACTTTAAATACATTCAAAGTGTTTTTTGGCGATCCAAAACCGCTGCCAAATGACTCTAGTGGGTCCCAGCCCTTATAGTTTATGGAATTCTAAGTAATATAAAGATGCAGGAGCAAGCAGGACCCACCGGGGACACACAGTCAGCAGATTACAAACAGTGGAAATGACTGTGTGGGGTTAATCCAAAAAAGAAAACAACTGACAAGAAGACATTTTGCAGAAAGAAGATGTCTGGTGTCAGCATGTGTTACACTGGAAACAAAGGTAAATAGCAAAATTGTTTTAATGAGTACAGCATCCAGACAACTCATTCATGAAGTCTTCTGGGTAATTTTCCTTCCCTCCTCATATTAATGGTCTGTCGTGTTAAATAATAAGGTTACTGCGGTAGTAAGAGTTCTGTAATTGTATCTTTGATCTCTTGGTACATTGGTTAATTTGTTGACTATAAGAGACACAAATCTTTCCACGACGTTTACAATACATCACCATTCATGGAACGTGAGACATGTCTGCTGTCCTTATGAGCAGACAGACGTGGAAACACGCTAATAAGCATTCTAACAAGCAGCCTTATGCAGACTAGACAATAAGCAGAGTTAGGCCCCATTCACACTTGCGTTTTGGCAAGTAAACGGACCGGATCCTGATCGGATCCTGACCTGATCCTGACCTGATCCTGATCAGAACCGTATGGTTCCGATCCGGATCCGGTCCGTTTGCATCAGGCATGCATCAGGCTGCCATCCGGATCCGTGGGCAAAAAATATCGAAATTTAAGAAAAAAATGTTGGGATCAGCAGAAGGTGCACCTGGTGCACCTGTAGAATCAGGTACCTCCGCTGTAGGCCTCACCTCCACCTCCGACATTCTGCCAAACAGCTCCAGCACATCTGTCACTGCTGCTCCACTCCAGACATGCTTGGCCCATGTGTCCCCATCCGAAATGGCCGCTTGGATACGCATAGGAAGTGGGGTAGAACGTCAGGTTTCTGTAGGCAGTGTGTTCTGTGCCTTCCGTTTCCCATTGGTTTCTGTGTTCTGGATGGTGCTGTCAGGCTCAGGTCCGGCTCCGGTCCGGGTGCGTGGGCCGGAGATCCGGACCCAAAAAATAGCGCATGTTGGAAAAGAGTCCGGAGTCCGGATCCGATCCGGCTCCGGTACGTACGGAACGGAAGCGTGTGAACGTCCGCATAGACTTTACATTGCTATGCGGAACGTACGTTCCGTTTGTACAGTATGCTGTCCAGATCAGATCCGGAAAATCCGGATAGCGAACGCTAATGTGAACCGGCCCTTAGTTGTCTTTCATAGAAGACCATCAGAAAAATGATATCATCAGATGGAATTTTCAGTCAGGCAATTTGCCTGATACACCGAGAGCCACTTCACAGGCTCCTGCTACTACTACTTGAAATATCAGAGAACTGTGCCCTGATTATTTATTATTTCCTGTTTTTTTTTTTAAATAATGCTGCTTTTCAGACCACGCTGAACAATTCACATCCACAGTCCTCATTGTCTCTCAGAGACAATCTAATTTCACGGCTAATGTTTGAAAGAAAGTTCACTGAAAGTGAACCACCTATTAGTACAGATGAGACACAGATCATTCTGACGTGCAGGCAAATGTATCGTAAATTGTAATACCTTCTTCAGACCTTGGTTCTGTGCAGGGCCCAATTTCTGAAAAGGCCACAAAGGCCCCGGCCTTGGGTGGCTGCAGCCAAAGAAGGCACCTGGACATGAAGAAGGGTTTCTACATATGAAAGAGGGGGCTGACAATAGAGATGTTCTAGGTGGCTGTTCATGAAAGAGAGGGGCTACAGTACATGGATGATATACATGGAAGAGGGGGCTGCACATGGACTGGGAGGGGCGCTGCTGCACATGGAAGGGGAACCACAACATACTTGGCCTAGGGGCATACAAAATATAAATCCAGCCTTGGTTCTGTGTATACACTCTTTGTAGTCTGAAGTAAATTACTACATCAGATTCTTAAACTGGGTACACACTGAAGACTATTTTCACTCAGCAGAGATATGATCCTTTGGGCGACTATTCATGGACATAGGCCTGCAGGCTATCGACAGTTCCTGTCACTATTGAGGTCGGTGGACAGACAATGTTTGGAGCACACTGGAGGGGATGGAGTGAGGGAAAAAACAGTAACGAACATTGGGTTGTGTTTGGGTGATGATCAGACATATCGGTGCCACAGTATATATGCTAGATTCACGCTTGTGGCAGTCTTTAGTGGTTGCCTCAGCCTAGTTAAACCTACAGAGTGTAAGAAAATTTACTCTTCTTAACCTCCCTGGTGTTCAGGACGAGCTAGGCTCGTCCAGAGACGTCGGAGGTCACCGCTCAGGCCCCGCTGGGCCGATTTGAATTTTTTTTTTAAACGCGCAGCAAGCACTTTGCTTGCTGCGTGTCCTACCTGATCGCCGCCGATCCCCGCCGCGATACAGGGCCTCCCCTCCGAGACCCCGTGCGCTGCCTGGCCAATCAGTGCCAGGCATCGATGAGGGGTGGATCGGGACTCCCCGTGACATCACGACGTTCGTCGCCATGGCGACGGGGAAGCCCTCAAGGAAATTGCGTTCAGAACAGGATTTCAGGACGGGTCTTTGCGCCGGCAGCGATCGGAGGGGTGGGAGGGATGCCGCAGGGAGGCGGGGAATCATGTAGCTAGCGCTAGGCTAGCTACATGATAAAAAAAAAAAAAAATGTGCAAAAAACGTTCCCGTGGCCGCAGGAATAGGAACGCCAGGCAGGTTAAAGATAACTAATCAATGGTATCATTCTAACTAAAAACGTTCTGCCTTAAATCGCAGCTAACATGGTACAATATTCTGCCACTCTTTATAGATTACATATAAGGAAGGAGGGGCTATGCTCACCGTGCTTAGGAGCCATGATTTTAAATGGAAACGCTAGTGCTGAGGGGAGTGGTTAATTTACATACCATTAATAATCCTCTTCACTCATGACACACACATCAAGCTGGAATACTAGAAGCATTAAAAACAGGTAGGTTGCAAAAGTATGCAGTTGAAAGGGAACATCTTCCAAAATGCATTGCTTGCCATAGCATCGTGTATTAGACCCTTACACCAACAATGAGGTTACCCTGTAATGATAAGGGACCCTACTCTACCTATACCAGTCAGCACGCAAGCAAATATTCCATGCTCATAACCTGGGATTCCCACTGAGGCACTGTCAGGTTCAACTATTCTAGGGAACACAGGCATGCACAAAAATCAGCCTGAGATTACCCAGAAGCAACAAAAATGCACTACTTACACCATAGATGGGCTCCCGTAGGACCAATAGTGCATATTTTTGTTTCAGATCAGTACATTGTGGTGTGTACAGTGAAAAATGTTATGTGATCATAAATGCCAGGCAAAACAGGTGGCTTTTCAGTGCTGATTTAAACCTGTCCAGGGTTGGAGCAGTCTTGATTGAGTGTGGCAAGAGGTTCCAACGGGTAGAGGCAGCATGAAAGAAAGCTCTGTCTCCAAAGGTTTTTAGTTGGGGTGGTCAAGTTATTGGATCCCTTTGATCTGAGGTCGTGGGAGGTGTGACTTCAGGTATCCAGGGCCTAAATCATGTAGGAATTTGAACGTTAGCATGAAAGTTTTGAAAAGGATTCTTCATTTTATTGGTAGTCAGTGTAGTGAGCAAAGGATTGCTGTTATGTGGTATTTGTGGGGTTGGCTGTATTTTCTGAAGTACCTGGGATACTGACTCAGTGTACTGACTTTGTTATGAAAAGGCTGTTTAACCTTTTGGGGACCGCTGCATGCAGGGGCGTAGCAATAGGGGGTGCAGAGGTAGCGACCGCATCAGGGCCCTTGGGCCAGAGGGGCCCCGAAGGGCCCTCCCTCAACTACAGTATTAGCTCTCTATTGGTCCTGTGCTCATAATTATCACTTCTATAGATACTTTGAATGGTGGTAATCACTAACAAACTGTTCCCCATCCCCTTCTTGCACCTCTGACACTGTAGTTGCCATTGGCAGGTTTTGGTGCGCAGTGGCAATTATGTATAGAGTGCTTGGGGGGCCCCACTGTAAAACTTGCATCAGGGCCCACAGCACCTTAGCTACGCCACTGGCTGCATGTAAATCCTATGCCACACTTGTGGCCGACCCTAGGCTGATGCGGCATAGGATTTACGCCATCCGCCGTTTCCACTCCCAACGCGATCGTGCGCACCCGAGAGGGGAGATTAAGCTGTCATATGACAGCTGACATCTCCCCTCAGTAATCAGGGGCCACCGCGAGTGGCTCCTGATCACGTGATCACTAAGATCGCTGGTGGATCATAGTGATCACTGTTAGTGATCATCTCTCCCCTCCAATCTGGCTGGCATCCCTGCTCGCTCTGACGTAAGTATCAGGTCCTGGCTTGATGACGTCATCAAGCCGCGACCCGGAACTTAATGTCAGTACGAGCGGGGATGCCGGCCAGAGCGAAGGGGTCCACAGCTGCTCATCGCTGGACCCTGGGAGGTGAGTAAAGGCTGCAGGCTACACGGGGGACACCTGGCCACACGGTGGACAACATACCTACCAAGCCACACTGGGGATCCATCTGCCTGACCACCCCCAAACACGCCCCCTCCCCCCCCATGCAAAATCGCCTGGTCCTTAAGGGAAGTTAGGTAGCCAGATCCCAAAGGATTAAGCTAGAATATTTCATGTATGATGAGTCTAAACTCTGGCTGGACATTACAAGCCTCAAATACGTCAATGATGGGCGTATACGTAGAAGGCTATGGGTTAAAACAAAAGATTTGTGACTTAGTGGAATAAAATACTTTCTGACTGTTCCATCTCTTTAATGAAACATATCATTACCTATGAAAGGGGGAAAATATCTGAGATTGAATTGAAAATAGAATCCATCAAACATTCCCTTGATCAATTTGATACACTTTAGCTCTATGATGAACGTAATGCCTGCTTGAAAGACAACATTAATAAGCTGGAACAGACTATTATGGAGAGGAGAACAGTGAAATACCAGAGCAATTTGGATGACTATAAAACTGGCACAGTACACAAATGGGGGTATGGCCCTCTAGTCCTAGAAGGACCCCTAGGAAATAAATCCTTAAAGGACCACTCGAGCAAAAAAAAAAAAAGACAGCAGTTAAAATCTGACAGAACCAGTTTTGGACTAGTCCATCTCCTCATGGGGGATTCTCTGGGTTTTGTTTGTTTTCAACAGCATTTCCTGTACGGCAATTTAACTGCCAAAAATAGTAAGATACCAGCCAGCCTCCCTACTCACTTGCACGCTATGTTGTCAGTTAGACTTAGCAACTGCCATTCAATAAATGCTTATGAAAACAAAGAAAACCCTGAGAGTCCCTCATGAGGAGATGGACTAGTACAAAACCTGTAGTTTTGTCAGATTTTAACTGCTTACTATTTTCTCTGGAGTGGTCCTTTAAGGAGAAGCAGACAAAACATCCCCAAAAAACAGGTTTCATTTAGCTCATCTGTATCTTTTAAGAGGCATATATGGACACCTCACCTGCTTAGGATGTCATAGGGAAGGTCGGCAGGTGCCACCGGCCAAATGAGGATGGGGATTCGGGGATGCGTGGATGAGGAGGGTAGTGTGTGCCAGGAAGTCAGACAAAAGAGCGGAGGGGAGCCAGGCGCCAGGTGGCCCAGACTGTTTGTCCGAACGCCACCCCCTATATTTTTCTGCCTGAATCACGTGCTTTAGGTGGCTTCATGGTAGGTTCGCCCCTTCTCCTCTGGCAGGACAATCGCACCGCACCATGGGCTTCATTCACTAAACCGTGTTAACTCAAATATCACACCTGATCAAAGATATCACACCTTATCAAAGTTAACACGCATTATCAAAGTAGCATAGCGAGTGTTACGGACTTATGCCTGCTAATTGGCAATGGCACTCGTCCGGCCCGGAGCCCCTGCGGGTTCGTAGCGCTTGCTATGCTACTCTGATAAGGTGTGTTAACTTTGATAAGGTGTGATATCTTTGATAAAAGGTGTGATATTTGTCATATCACACTTTAGTGAATCAAGCCCCATATGTGACACTAGACGAAAAGTGAGCTCATAAAAAAACTCCTGCTGGATTTAAAGGCTTACAAAGTATGTAAAATGTAACAACCATCTAACACAGTCTGCAAAGTCTAGTAGATTTTAGAGATGGTCAATAGCATGTTAATTGCTGCATCTGGCCTGCAAATTTAATGCAAATTATATGCGGTTGGCACCTGGGCCAAGAAAACGACTTCCTGTCATGCGAAGTATGGAACCGCTCGTCTATCGGGAGCACTTGGGGACACTAGAGTTGCCAAAGCCTTCTGAAAGCTCGCAGAGGTGAATTCCACCACCAGTAACTGTCATATATCTTGTTGAATTTCTCAATACATAGAAACAGAAAAAGCAACACAAAATAAGTGCAGTCATTAGGACAGTTTAGTAGAATTATGCTAATGGTGATCAGCAGTGAGATTAGCAATCATTTAAAGGAAACATCAGACGTTCCAAAAAAACGAAAACAAATAGATCTACTTACCTGGGGCTTCCTCCAGCCCCTGTGTCCCTTGCTGCAGCTCTGCTCCCAGCCTTTGTCCCAAGGTCCCCTCTGTAAAAGCTTCTGCACCTGCGCAAGCGCGAGCCCGTGACGTTAGTGGTCACGCTCATGTGGCCAGGAGTGTCCTGCGCAGAACGTTCCCAGAGCGGCCTACGCTTGCGCGGGCCCAGAAGCCTCCAACCTTGCCAAGTCGTACAGAGGGGACACCGGCTGGGAGCGGAGCTGTGGCGAGGGACAGATAGGCTGACAGGGGCTGGAGGAAGCTCCAGGCAAGTCCATCTGTTGTTTTTTTTTTTTATTCAAACGCCTGAAGTTTTCTTTAACAAAAATTAAATGCAATCTTCTTTATCACCTCACTTTTTTGGAAATAGTTCCCACAAAGCTCCTGGCTTTTTTTCTTTTTTTTAGAAAACCATCAGCCAGCATAATACACCAACATTTACCATTTCAACTTGCCATACCAAATATACAGCATAAAGCAATGTAATGTAAAGGATGGTTTTACCTTGAATTCCTATGCATAAATACTCCAGCAGCCTCGTCTGTAGCTCAGGCCATGGCAGCTTAGAACAGAACTTCCTGACATGCAGGGCTCTGGAGAATGAAGGAAGTCGCTGCTGCAGACAGAGTAGAGTTGTCACAGAAACTGCAGTCATGGGTGTAATATACAGGCGCCACCTAGTGGTGAGTGGACACAATTGTCTGACACTTCAGCAACATCATCATAGATTAGATTTTGAAATGTGGTATGTGCTTGCTTGATTTCTAAAAAAAAAATAATTCAAATACAATACCAGCTATGATAGCATTCTGTTGAAATATGCCCATGTAAAACGCTGACTGAGCAATGTATATTGTAGCAGTGAGGGTTCGTTCACATTAAGGGCGTTTTTGCCCTTTTTTTCAAATCGCCCTAAAAACGCTTGTGCAATGATTCTCGATGTTCACATCTGACCGGTTAATTTCCGATCCGCTCAGAGAAGCGGTGCATGGGCCATTTTTGACGCTATTCCATCTCAATGGAAGGTATAGGAAAAACGCAAAACGCTAACAAAATTGATTTGTGCAGTGATAGCTTTTGCGTTTTTAAAAATAAATACATTGTATTTATTCTTTTTCGATTCAAAGAGTTCACTTCCTGACTGATGTCAGGTAGTCAAAAACCGCAACCGCAAAACCGCTTTTGGCAGGAATCACAAAAAAACCCGCCACAAAACCCACCCAGCGCGAACAGCCACCCGAGTGGAACGCAATAGGAACAAAGCCTCAGAGGACAAAAGAGTGGTTCCTATGTTGCGCAAAAATAGCACCCAAGTTCCAGAACACTATTTGAAGATGTGCCTGTTTTTGTCTTGGGTTCAGATCACTAAGCTATCTGTCTCATGTTTATAGAATTAAAACTCTAGAGGCCCACACCTCCAGATAGGCAACTAGCTGAAGTGATTGCCACTTCAATAAAGGATTTTGGTGTTTAACATTTTACCGCTATTCCTGTATTTAATGTAACCCTGTAAACAAAAAGTGCCTCTATGGAGTACTTACCTCCTGCTGGCCTCCGGGATGAATATAGATGGACCGAGAGGCGCCTGGACAGTTGAGTGGCGATCAGAGGCGTAGCTAGAGATTATGGTGACCCATAGCAGAGTTTTAATGGGGCCCTCAGACCTAGGCACTTAAAGGGGTTCTGTGGCCTTTTTAAAAAACAAAAAGTGTCA
This sequence comes from Hyperolius riggenbachi, assembly GCF_040937935.1. Taxonomy (NCBI): domain Eukaryota; kingdom Metazoa; phylum Chordata; class Amphibia; order Anura; family Hyperoliidae; genus Hyperolius; species Hyperolius riggenbachi. The sequence continues at coordinate 106,465,744 of NC_090646.1, read as the reverse complement.
CTTACCTGGGGCTTCTACCGGCCCCCTGCAACTATCAAGTCCCACACCGTCACTGAAGCCCCCTCCGTTTCTCGCCACAGGTCACCCGCCAATTATTCGTCTAACTAGACGAATAGCACTCCGACTGCTCGGCCGCGCGCGTCCTCGCTCCCGCACGCATCATCGGGAGCTTACTGTGCAGGCGCAGTACGAAGTTTTCTTGCACTGTGCCTGTGCAGTAAGCTCCCGATGACGGTGGAAACAGCCAAGCCCAATTGGATCTGCAAACACCTTGCACCTGTGCAGTAGAGCGAACAAGTGCAAAATTTCAAATAAATGATTAATTAATTAATTAATTTTGTATGTAAAAATAGTATTTCAAAATTAATTTTTTTGCATAATTTTCACGAAATTTTGCATACATTTTGCATAATTTAGTTCCGACTTTAGGGGTTAATAGCAAAGCCCCCATGCATGCTATTGCTACCAAAATTGCTACATATATTAAGCAGAAAAGTGGGTATAAGTCACAAAAATAATTTTTCAAAAAGACCTTGCAGTTTTTGAAAAACTGGATTTTAAAAATCTTTAAAAAAAAAAAAAGAAAAATGTTTTTTAAACTTGTCATTTTTCTAAGTTTAAAAAACTATTTTTTACTTGCATTTTTTAAATTGAGTTTCTCAAAAACAATATGGTCTTTTTGCAAAATTCTTTTTTTTGACTTGTACCCACGATTCTTAACATACGTAGCAATTTTGGTGGCAATAGCATGTATGGGGGCTTTGCTATTCACTGCTAAAGTCGGCAAGAAATTACGCGAAATTTCACGAAATTGTATGCAAAATTACGAATGACTACTTCATGAAATCAATTGAATTTGCAAGACGTATTACGTATAAGCGTAATTGCAAAAATGTACGCGAAATTTAGCAAAATTGTAATTTGTTGATTACAATCATCACTGGAGCGAACCCAGTCAGGCTCGGCTATTTCTGCCAGATCCCAAAGTGAAAGCTGCAAGTGCGCCTGCACAAGGTGCATCACAGAATTGTTATGTGTCCGGAGCCGGGTGACCACTGCACCTGCGACCTGGTACCGGCGCTGCAGAAGACCCGGTACCGGCATTGCAGAATGTCTTTAGCTGCGAGGCAGGAACTAAAGACAGGCAATTGCAGTTTTGAGCGACAATTCGCACCAGCGACAATAGTACACACGTGACAACATACTGAGTGATCTCACAACAGAAGCAGTCTGCCACGAAAGTGTAAAGTGATCATCGTCTACTGCTCCCAGGCTGTCCACAAGCTGTCTGTCTTTAGAAGACATTCGTACACACAACACAACTCTAAATTGCGCGATGGTTAGCGCAACAAAAGCCGTGGGTGATCAGACAGTTTGATTGCTCGCACTAGGGCTTATCGGCAGACAGTCTTTGTGCGTACTCACGTAGCAGTTGTCACACGAACCGTCGTCCATCGCCTGTTTTGAGAGACATTCATATGACATGTGTATGGGCCTTAAAGGGACCCTGAACAGTCAATAAAAATGAAATTAGTAATTAAGGAAGATAATAACACGATTTATATGGGGGGAAAAAGCACACAGAATAGCATACAATACACTCACAAAACCAATAAAACTAGCTGGTTTTGGTCTACCAGACCTAGAAAAATATCAAATAGCAGCCACACTTGACCTCTCTAAAAATTGGTGGGCCTCCTATAATATTAAAACATGGGTGGATATCGAACAAAGAATAGCCAAACACACCTTACCTGACATAGTAATTGCCAAAATATCAGGCCACTCACCCTCCGGAGACATATCACCCACAATAACAGCCACCCTCGACGCATGGCAATTCTACCACCGTACCAGGAAAAAAAACGACACAGATCTTCCAATCAAACTTCCTATTACCACTTTCTCACTACTTATTAAAAATATCAACATGTCCAATTGGATTAAATCTAAAATAACATACATAGAAGACATATACAATAACAATATCCCACTTCCCTTCAATCAAATAGTGGATCAATTTCAACTCCCACCTTCAGAGTTTCTAACATACCTACAAATTACCCACTATCTAGCCGCAAAAAATCTCACGCAAATTCATCTCCCAAACCACCTTCTAGCATACCTAAAATCCCCCAACACCCTAAAAGGAGGTTTATCCCATTGGTACTCATCCCTTACAGAACCTATCCACCAATCAACATCCCCAGACAAGCACTACAAAAAATGGTCGCAAGACCTCAAATCAGAATTTTCACTGGAAAACTTACAAAAAAGCATTCGCTCCATAACGAAATACTCTCACTGTTCTACTCACTTAGAAACCCTCCTAAAAATATTCTACAACTGGTACCTCACCCCCCGAAAATTGGCCACATTTAAAAAACAATCCCCATTGTGCTGGAGAGGATGCGGGAACATAGGTTCATTGTATCACATCCTTTGGGAATGCCCCCTAGCTATACCAATGTGGGACCAGATATTTACAAAAATCAGCTCCATAGCAAACATCACTGTTACACCAGACCCGACATTAGCCCTACTACATTGCAATATAGACAAATTTGACCACGATCTCAGACCCTCAATAGTACATCTATGCCTAGCAACGAAACAAATACTGTTAAGCCAATGGAACTCTGACGCCATACCATCACTCTCTCAAATAATTGCTAGCACAAACTCCAACATACTACTAGAAAATATAGTAAACGCAAGACTAAGAAGCAATACCACCAAAGCGTACAAGATCATAACACAATAACACAGGGTCCCTAAGACGCAAGACAATGACTTACTAAGCACCAGATCTACTGATAAATCTAACCCTACACACCGACCTAACTAAGGTATCCTGCCCAACTGTGAGACTGTCACATAGTCAGCAATAAGACACCCGAAAAAGACAACACCACGAACTGTACACTAGAGTTCCATGACCCTTTAAGAAGAGTCCCCTAGGTTAGACCTTGCTAGTTATACCCCGGACCTCCCTACGGCCGAGAGTATACAATACCATGAGATAAGCAATGCTAGTGGTTCTGCTACATTTCCTGAGTTTATGGATAAGGTATATGGTTATCTCCTTAGTGTGATAATTGCCCACTAGCCATTTAGAAGCTTTTAAATCGCTATGTATGACCAAAAGTATATAACATCCTTGCTTGTTACCCTTTCCTTTCTTCCTATCTTCTTACACTTTACCTCCTACCTGATGTCTATAGCGCTCCTTGCTAGTTTCTATTGGTTGTTAAGATCTGCCAAAATTAGCTTAGAATACTATTAGAGTTTCATACAATGGTTTACGAGTAATGAACTATCTACAACCAAGGACATTACAATGACATTCCAATATACTTGATCCCTAGCATGGCGTGTACAAATATGTTTGTTGTTGATGACCAATGTTAAAAGAAGTTTGAAAAATTCAATAAAAAAGTATTGAAATTAAAAATGAAATTAGTACTTACCTGGGGCTTCCTCCAGCCCACTATAGGACGCAAGGTCCCCCGGCGTCCTCCTGGCTCCTCTCCCGATCCCACTGGCGGCGCCATTACTGGCGACTTTCGGGCTGAAGGTCGACAGTACACTTCCTGGACGGCACACTATGTGTCATCATGCCGGCCACTATGCGTCATCACACCGGGGCCAGGAGGACGCCGGGGAACCTTGCGGCCTACGGTGCTCTGGAGAAAGCTCCAGGTAAGTACCAATTTCATTTTATTGACAGCTTTAATAAAGCCAAAATCCCCAAACTTGGCACAGTTACAAATTCAGGGAGAGTGGACAGAGCATAAAACAGCCAATCAAATTTCAGACAGTCATTTTAGATGGGAAAATGTAAACTGCAGCCATTCTTAGACTGTCAATTGCAGGGTTCTCAAACTTGGCACAGTTGGACAGTGGGTGACTGGAATTAATGTTCAGGGAAGTTGGTGGAACATACAACAGCCAATCAAAATTCAGCTATTGATTTTTAAGGGGAATATTTAAATTGCTGCCATTGTTATACTGTTAATGGCAGAGGCCCAAACCTGCTACAGTTGGTCATTAAGGCACTGGCAGTCAACTTCAGAAAATGGGTTGTAGCCATAAACAGCCAATCAGATTTGTTTGATTGATAAACTGCTTCCATTCACATATTATTGATGCCAAAGACTCCAAAGCTCACAAAATTGGTCATTGAGTGACTGTATATCAAGGTTAGAAGTGGATGGAGCCAACAACCACATTTTTACAATTTAAACTGCAGCCAGCCTTGCACTGTTAATGGCAGGGTTCTCAAACGTTGCATAGTCGGTCACTGGGTGGCTGAGATTAATATTCAGGAAAGTAGATGAAGCCTACAACACCCAATCAAAACTCACCTAATGATTTTCAAGGAGAATAATTAAATTGCTCCCTTTCTTACACTGTTAAGGGCAGAGGCCATTGCAGGAGAAACTGGAATACACTACAGAGGGTAATGGCAAGCTAGAATATATTGCAAGAATGCTAAGCTCAACCAGAAGAAGGTAATTTAAACGTTTCACTTGGGGGGCCAAAAACACACAGAAATGCTTCCTTTATAAAATGTATCTCACTAATATTAGAAATGCAAAAGTTTGGATGCTTGTTATTCAATCATGCAACAACTGATTTGAATGAAATTTGGCACACATAGTACATTACCTGGAATAACATATATGATACTTTTTATCCCCATAACCAAAAAGAGGGCAGAGACAAATAAAAATTTCACTTGGGAAATGTAAACTGCAGCCATTCTTACACTGTTAATGGTAGGGTTCTCAAACTTTGCACAGTTGGTCACTGGGTGAAAGGGATTCATATTTAGAAAAGTGGGTGGAGCCTACAAACGCCAATCAAAATTAACCTATTGATTTTCAAGAGGAATATTTATTTGCTGCCATTCTTGCACTGTTAATGGCACAAGCCTCAAACCTGGTACAGTTGGTCATTGGGTGACTGGGGTTCAAATTCAGAAAAGGGGTGAACCCACAAACAGCCAATCAGATTTGTTTTATTTCAATGCAAATTATTGATGCCACAGACCGAAAAACTCACAAGCTTGGTCATTAAGTAATTTTGTGTTAGGGTTAGAAAAAGTGGGCGCAGCCAACACCAGCCAAATACATACCCGGTTAACGCCGGGTCATCAGTAGGCAGAGACAAATACAAATGTCACTGGGAAAATGTAAACTGCAGCCATTCTTACACTGTTTATGATGGGGTACTCGAACTTTGCACAGTTGGTCACTGGGTGACTGGGATTAATATTCAGAAAAGTGGGTGGAGCCTATAAAAGCCAATCAAAATTCACCTATTGATTTTGAAGGGGAATATTTACATTTCTGCCATTCTTGCACTGTTAATGGCACAAGCCTCAAACCTGGTACAGTTGGTCATCGGGTGACTGGGGTTCAATTTCAGAAAAGGGGGTGGAGCCACAGCCAATCAGATTTATTTAACTTCAATGCAAATTATTGATGCCAAAGCAAAGCTCACAAACTAGGTGATTGAGTAATTGAATAATTAAAAAGTGGGCGGAACCAACACCAGCCAAATACTTTCCCGGGCAACACCGGGCCATCAGCTATCCTTTATAAATAAATATTATAAAAAATGGTAGCGGAGGGAGGCTGGCGGCGGTGGAAGCAAGCTCGGACCCTGATTAACAACTGAGCGGCGGTCATCCCGGGAGGCCGCACGGGGGGGAGACCGTTAGAAACTCCACAGGCCTGAAATATATCCCCGCAAAACGTGAGTGTAATGTCATAATAAAGTACACTGTTTTTAACCCCCTTGGCGGTATGAAAAATACCGCCAGGGGGCAGCGCAGCAGTTTTTTTTACATTTTTTTTTTAAATCATGTAGCGAGCTGAGGGCTCGCTACATGATAGCCGCTGCTCAGCGGCATCCCCCCAGCCCCGCCGATCGCCTCCGGCGATAGGCGATCAGGAAATCCCGTTCAAAGAACGGGATTTCCTGGAGGGCTTCCCCCGTCGCCATGGCGACGGGGCGGAATGACGTCACCGACGTCAGCGACGTCGGGACGTCATTGGGAGACCCGATCCACCCCTTGGCGCTGCCTGGCACTGATTGGCCAGGCAGCGCAGGGGTCTGGGGGGGGGGGCGCGCCGCACCGGATAGCGGCGATCGGGCGCGCGGCGGCGGCGATCGGGGTGCTGGCGCACCTAGCAAAGTGCTAGCTGCGTCCAGCAAAAAAAAAATTATGTAAATCGGCCCAGCAGGGCCTGAGCGGCACCCTCCGGCGGCTTACCCCGTGTCACACATGGGGTTACCGCCAAGGAGGTTAATTAAACAAGCTGCACAATGAAGGCTTTTTATTGTCAATGAGGTTACATTTTATGGAGTAATGTGCTGCTGATTATTAAAGTACTGCTATTTGGAAGAAGAGGAGTGCTCGAGGGCGAGGAGAGCCTGCTAATACCCCCAAAGCTTACAAAGGCTACTGTAGACCATGGCCCATCGCTGTTGGTGAGTTTGAATCTCACAGGGTGAACCTGGTGGAGGTGCAGCAGACTGCCATATATTATGAAGGAAGTGCTTGTCTGATGTTGAACCTATGTCATTGGAGGAAATAGCTCATTCTTAGAACAGCAGCGCACCTTTGCATGGACTTTTGTGCTGGGTCTTTTGAACTTATCTTTGAGGACTGTGTATATATATTTATTTAGACCATATTGGTCACGAACATTTGATCATATTGATTTATATATTCTTTATATATTCTTCATAACCTAGCAACATATTGATACGGCTGTTTTGGAAGGTCTTAAGTGCTGTGTGTTTTTTGTATGTAGAACATCTGTGCTTACCCACAATGCATCACTGCTGAATATGCAAATTATCTCTTTATGCCCGGGAAGTCAGACCTGCATCCAGAACCACTGGTGTCTAGCAAGCCTATAGCTTTACATTTTACAGAGCCACGGTGGGGTTGATGGGGCTTTGTAAAATTTAAGGCTATAGGCTTGCTAGACACCAGCGGTTCTGGATGCAGGTCTGGCTTCCGGGGCACAAAATCAAAATGACAGTGCAATACCATTGAGATTCATTACATCTGCGATGAACACATTTTCACAATATCAGAAATCCTGCATAAATTGTGATGATTGTGAATCCTGCCTGACATTACCAGAAGTGCAGCTGGATACTTGTAGCTTCTATAAGCCTCCGCTTCTGTCACTCGTGTGCCCTGAAATAACTCGTCTGTGTGTGTGAGGAAAATATATCCTGAATCATTACTCATCCCAGAATCAAGGCAAGACACAGTAGACTTTCATTAAAAGGCCAGAAACAGCCTGCAGTTACATGACTGGAAGGCAGAGCACTATGAGGCGAGGCGGCCTTAGCCCATCTGCCCCTCTTGTTGTCAAAACTTTCCCTGGGGCAGTTTTTTTTTTTTATTGTTCAGAAATAGAGGAAAACAAATGCTAATGATGGGGCAATGCTGAGTATAAGAGGAAGGAACAGAAACTAACTCTCCTCTGTGCAGCAGGGTGGCTTTGTTTAACAGAGAGACACACCAGCATTCCTCTTTGGCAATGAGGGAAGACAGCTTACAAACACACTCAGCCCGAGGCAAGAGCATCCTTCCAATACGTCACTGATTTACCCCCTACTATAACCAATGACTGATTAAATCATCTAATCTGACATTACATGTTGAGACTGAGGCTGAAAACTTCTTTGCTAACTTATTACCTTTTCTCACTTTTTTTTCTTTTTTTCTTGAGGTTTGCTGTCATCATTTTTCCTAATAATTCAAAACACAGCTGCCATGAGAAAAGTTATGCATTTTTTGAATAAAAATGTAAAAAAGTTAGGTTATCGTGTACAATTCCAAGCAGCGGTAGCTAAAGCACATATAATTCTGGGATGCATAAAAAAGGGAAATAATATCTCAAGATGCTAGTATACTACTCCCTCTGTATAAATCACTTTTGAGGCCACATCTGGAGTATGGAATACCGTTTTGGGCACCAGACCATAGAAAGGACATTGGCCTTCTGGAACGGGTACAAAGACCGGCAGCTAAATTAATCAGAGAGATGGAAGATCTCACTTACCAAGAAGGGTTGGACAAACAGGGCTTATTTAGCTTGGAAAAAAAGCCACTGAGAGGTAACATGATTAACATGTATAACATGTATTTGTCCCTAGGGCTGTATGACAGAGAAGGGGACATGTTTTTGCCAAATAGGAAAATGAAAAAAGTTTTTGCCATCTATTTAGAAAGGGGTCCTTCACAGTGAGAGTGGTTAAAATCTGGAACATCTTACCTCAGGAAGTAGTTTTGGCAAACTCTATATCTGCATTTAGCTTGCATGCTTGTTTTGCATTGGAGGAGATCTACGGCTATAATTATTAGGTAAGTCCCGGAAGAGTTGATTCAGGGATTTATTTCATTGCTATCTGGAGTCGGGAAGGAATTTTTCCTTTTAAGGCTAATTACCCCCTTGTTAATTCCTACTGTGCCACTGCCAGGCCCAGCACATTCAGTGACTACCTGTGTGTGTGACAGCTGCACATTTGTAATACCAATCACTGGATACCCACCTGTTCAGTGCACATACCCACCTACGTGAGTGCACGCAGTGATATATACCTCCAGTCGCTGCACCTGTTCACGGTACCTATGTGTGTGACAGCTGCAAATTTGTAATACTAGTCAGTGCATAATTGTTCACAGTACCTGTGTGACCGCACGCTGTTTAATATACCAGTCTGTGCATACCTGTTAACTGCATGTGTGTGACAGCTGCACATTGTATTGTAATACCAGTCACTGCATACCTTTCACTGCACCTGTGTGACCCCCCCCCTATATGGACAAAACAACAGGCAGAGGCAGAGGCAGACCCAGAGGCAGGCCATCCAGCAGGTCTGTTCGAGGTCGTGCTGACGTGATTTCGTGCAGTCCTGGCCAAAACAAAGTATAGTGCTCAGAAGAAGGCACGTCCCATCAACTCCCAAGATTGTCAGGACGTGGTTGACTATTTAACACAGAACACCTCATCTTCCGCAACCACCAGCACTACTACAAGCACCACATGCACTGCATTTGACACTTAGCAGGAGTTATTTGTTGGGGAATTAACTGATTCACAGCCATTATTGTTACAAAAAGATGAAGGCGATAAGCAAGTTACACCACCTCATATGTCGTCTGAGTTAGCCGACACTATGGACGTTACGTGTGAGGAGGAGGAGGATGAAGTACCTGCTGCTTGTGCAGTTTATGAGGTGTCTGAGGCAAGTAAAGCTGGGGAGGATGATTATGATGATACGGATGCCACGTGGGATCCTAATAGACAAGATGACCAAAGGGACAGTTCAGAGGGGGAGTCAGAGAGGAGTAGGAGGAGACGAGTTCCTGAAAGAAGCAGGGGGAGCTCGTCATCAGAAACAGCTGGTGGCAGTGTCCGGCGACATGTATCGCCACCTGTGGACAGCCAGCCAACATGTCCTTCAACGTCAGCTGCTGATGCCACCATAGTGCCATCACCCCAGGGGTGCTCAGCAGTTTGGAAATATTTTTGTGTGTCTGCCTTAGATCAGAGCAATGGCATCTCTCTCTGCCGCCAAAAATTGAGCCATGGAAAGGCCAATAGCCGCGTAGGGACAACTGCCTTATGGAGGCACATGGAGAAAAGGCACAAACTGCAATGGGAAGACCACCTGAGGAAAAAAAGCAGCACACAAAAGCAAAGCCACCCTCCTTCTCCTCTTCCTCCTTCAGGTGCATCATCTTCAGCCGCTTTCTCCCTTGCACCTTCACAATCACAGCCACCCTCCTCCACTCCGCATCTCACCTTGAGCGGTTCCTGCTCCTCTGCCCACAGCAGCAGCCAGGTGTCCGTAAGGGAAATCTTTAAACGTAAGAAGCCAATGTCTGCCAGTCACCCCTTTGCCCGGCGTCTGACAGCTGGCTTGGTGGAACTTTTAGCTCGCCAGCTGTTACCATACCAGCTGGTGGACTCTGAGGCCTTCCGAAAATTTGTGGCCATTGGGATACCGCAGTGGAAGATACCAGGCCGCAATTATTTCTCTAAAAAGGTGATACCCAAACTGTACCATGAAGTTGAAAGGCAAGTGGTGTCATCTCTGGCACACAGCGTTGGGTCAAGGGTCCATCTGACCACGGATGCCTGGTCTACCAAGCACGGTCAGGGCAGGTACATTACTTACACAGCCCATTGGGTCAACCTGGTGACCGCTGGCAGTACGTGGCTGTGCAGTGGACCCAGTTGTGACACCTCCACGGCTTGCAGGTAGGCCTGCTGCCACCTCCTCTCCTCCTGCTACATCCTCTTTGCTGTCGTCCTCCTCCTCCTCCTTCTTGGCTGAGTGGCGGTTCAACTCTACTGGTGCTGTGATCTCCTCTCCAGCTACACAGCCCCAGCACCCCAGGGCCTATGCTGCATGCCAGGTATGACGATGTCACACCATTTTAGACATGTCTTGCCTCAAAGCGGAGAGTCACACTGGAGCAGCTCTCCTGGCTGCTCTGAACAAACAGGTGGATCAGTGGCTGACCCCGCACCAACTGGAGATCAGCAACGTGGTGTGTGACAATGGCAGCAATCTCATTTCGGCTTTGAATTTGAGAAAGTTGACACATGTACCCTGCATGGCACATGTGCTGAATCTAATAATTCAGAGATTTGTGTCTAAGTACCCACAGGGCCGGTTTAAGCAACAATGGGGCCCCAGGGCAAAATAAACCTGGGGGGCCCCCCAACATATACCCCGGAACAAAAATCGGCACTAGGGGACCTTTTTTTGCAGCTGGTATAGTCAGGGTGTGAAGCCCCAATCGGTCGGAGCTCCACATTCTGGCTACCCCAGCCTGCATGGGGGACAAGGGGTTAAAAAGTTTCAGGAGGGGGGACCCCACATAATTTTTTTTTTTTAAATTCCCACACTCTAAACATAAAAAAAATTGGGAAAATAGGAAAAAATGCCAGGGATCTTCATACAGCCATATTGCAGCTGTATAGCAATCCCTGGCCAAAGCGCTGCGGCTGCGTATAGACCCCCTGGAAACCCCGTCAGGATATTTATTTCTCTTTCTTCTGATGCATGTAAAATTACACTACCGTTAGGTTTGCTACTAAAAGTGACATTTACCGCATTTAAAAGTATACTTTTTTCCTTCTAAACTTTAAAATCGATTTTCTCAAAAACTATAAGGTCTTTTTGAAAAATTATTTTTTCCTCTTATTCCTAATGATCTCCTTAACATATCCTGCAAATTTAGGGTTTCTAGCATTTAAGGTGGATTTGCTATTAACCATTAAAGTTGACAGGTTTTTAAATGTGTTTTTTTTTCCTTTGAAACTTTAAAATTGATTTTCTCAAAAACTATAAGGCCGATTTGCAAATTTTTTTTTCCTCTTGTAGCCACTGGGGGCCCCTACAAGCTCTGGGGCCCTGGGGCAGCTGCCTCCTTTGCCTTAATGGTAGCGCCGGCCCTGAGTACCCAAGCTTACAGGATGTCCTGAGGCAGTCTAGGAAGGTGTGTGGGCATTTCAAGCGGTCTTACACGGCCATGGCACGCTTTATCGATATTAAGCGGAGAAACAACTTGCCGGTGAGACGCTTGATTTGCGATAGCCCGACTCACTGGGATTCAATGCTCCTGATGTTCAACTGCCTGCTACAACAGGAGAAAGCCATCAAAAAATATCTCTACAACTACAGTCAAAGGATGTGCTCTGGGGAGATGGGGATGTTCTGGCCAAAGTACTGGACACTCATGCAAAATGCCTGCAGGCTCATGTGGCCGTTTGAGGAGGTGACAAACCTGGTGAGTCGCAGTGAAGGCGCCATCAGTGAATTGATCCCATATGCTTTCTTATTGGAGCGGGCTGTGCGTAGAGTGGTGGATCAAGCTGTGGAGGAGTGTGAACAGGAACAGATAGAAGAGTTGTGGGATCAATTCTCAGCAGAAGCAGATGATTCCTCAACACCTGCGGCAGCACAGAGGGAGGAGGAGGAGGAGGAAGAGTCGTGTGGGGATGAGGAGTCAGATTATGAGGAAAGTGTTTTATTTTTGGAGGAGGAGAAGGCGGAAGAACAACCGCAGCAGGCACGCAGGGAGCTTGTGCTGCTCAACTTTTCATGGTATTGTTCGTGGCTGGGGGGAGGAGGAGAACTTATCTGACATCACTGAGGAAGAGCAAGAGGAGATGGTGGATAGTACGTCTGCATCCAACGTTGTGCAGATGGCATCTTTCATGCTGTCCAGCCTGTTCAGGGACCCCCGTATAAAAAAAACTCAAGGGGAATGAGCTGTACTGGGTGGCCACGCTACTAGACCCTCAGTATAAGCACAAAGTGGCGGAGATGTTTCCAAATCCCCAGAAGGCAGAAAGGATGCAGCACTTGCAGAACAAGCGGGCAACTATGCTTTGCAGTGCATTTAAGGGTGATGTCACAGCACAATGGAATAAAGGTACCACTGCCAGTAATCCTTCTCCCATGTCCATGCAGGCAAGGACAGGACACTCTAGCGATCTCATGGTGATGTTGGACATGCAGACATTCTTTAGTCCAACGTCTCTGCTTAGCCCTTCCGGATCCACCCTCCACCAATGCCTCGACCGGCAGGTAGCTGACTACCTGGCCTTAAGTGTGGATGTAGACACTGTGAGCGGCGATGAACCCCTGGACTGCTGGGTGCGCAGAGCTGTCACAATTTGTCATCCAACTTCTGTCTTGCCCTGCCTCAAGCATCCTGTCAGAAAGGACCTTCAGCGCAGCTGGAGGCATTGTCACTGAGAAGAGAAGTCGCCTAGGTCACAAAAGTGTTCAGTACCTCACCTTTATCAGAATGAATGAGGCATGGATCCCGGAGGGCTACTGCCTGCCCGAAAACTAAGTCAGTCCCCACACACAGCATCTCTGCCTGCACACTGTGTGACTGCCTGCCCAATGACTAAGTCACTCCCCACACAGCATCTCTGCCTGCAGGCCGCTTGACTGTCTTCTCCGCCACCATCAACAGGGTCCAGGACTCCAGGAGGATTACTGAATTTGCGGCCGCTATAATAATTTTTCTGGTGCGTGTACATGCCTGCCTAATTTTTCTGGCTGCACTACAGCTGCAACAACAAAACAAAAGGCATGTACATGTGTCAATTTCCCTTCGTGATCGTTACCTTGCCGCGGTGAAGGGGCTTGCGTATCACAATGAAGCAATGACCGACGGCTATATGAGTGTCTCGGGTCGTTGCTTCATTGTGGACAGACCAAATTCGATCAGCTGGACATTCACTGTCATAGAGCTACCTCAGCCTAGCGACCATATGGGCTTGAAAACCACCATGGCCTGCACTCTTGCCATGGTGCGCAGTAGTCCAGCACGGCCGTCACTACACAAACAGCTGTGTGCGGTGCGTTACACACTGAGTTTGGTCTGTCAGTGTGAAGCAGTACTCTAATTACACTCCCCCTGATTACACATGCAAGATGTTTTAACCTCTCTTGCGGTAACCCCGAGTCAGGCTAGAACGGAAATTCGCAGCTCTGAGCAGTAATCCAGAGTTTGATCCATCGGAGGTGTGGAATGTGCAGGGCTGCTGCAGATCTACCAAGCGGTATGATTTTTAGGGTCTGAAAGCTTGTAAAAAAATTGCACCCGCTTTTTGAAAAAGAATCTGGAAATAATCATACCGCCAGGGAGGTTAAAGCTCTTTAGGCCTCCAATTTAGCATGCAATGTGATTTCTGCCCTTAAAATGCTTCTTTGCGTCAAATCCAGATTTCCCCCTGGGACTCGTGGCGTGTATCCCACTCCCCCATGCAAGAACCCAGATGTTAGACCCCTTGAAACATCTTTTCCATCACTTTTCTGGCCACCATAAATGTTTCTAGTTTTCGAAGTTCGCCTACCCATCGAAGTCTATTGCGGTTCGCGAAAGTTTGCACGAACCAAACTTTTTGCTGAGGTTCGCGTTTGAACCGAAAATCAGAGGTTCGAACCATCTCTAAGGATCAATACTAGTCAGCACTCCCTCATATTTTCAGATTTCCACCATTAACGGTTGTGTGATTTGCTATCGCAAGATTTTGTTACTATCTAGTTACTAGCTCACTCATATAAAAAAAACAGCTTTCCACTTGTGGTGGAGACTTTGGGTCTTGTAATGTTGTACTGATGCCATGAGAACTCAGATTGCTGTGGAGAATAAACACTAGGCATTGGAATTTGTGTGTATGATGTGTTTGACATTATTAAGGGTTGGCTGTTTTTTCATATAAACCTATGTGAATGGAACAGCTTATAGATCTGAATGGATCAATCATTCTGTCTCCTTTACATGTGAAATCCATTCAGAACATTCCAGACTGGAACGTGTCTAACAAGCAACAATACTCCCGTGTGAAAGAGCCCTGAGGCTGATGTCACCCACTTGCTAAAATACCTGTGACATTTCTGACACTAATCTTGCAGAGCAGGTCTACAGTACCTATGGAGTAGGCTAAATCTAATGCTGGTCTGTGTAATAAAATAACATACAATATGTTATTTTCTAAGGGCAATTGTATAAAAATTTGGGGCGCCAGTCGGCACCTGTTAATTTTGTCATGGTTTAGTCACCATTTACCACCAGGAAGGGTCTTAGGGTTAGGCACCACCAGTGTGGGTCTTAGGTGTAGGCATATGCACCACCAGTGTGGGTCTTAGGGTTAGGCACTACCAAGGTAAGTTAGGCTAAGGCATAGGTAGAGGAGGATTCTGTAGAGAGTAGGGTTAGGTTTAGTTATAGTAAATAGGAATGGTCGGAAATGTCGATTTCCAATTTCGCAGAAATTTTGATTTCCGCCAATGCCGATTACCGAACGCACGGATTTCTTATCGGTTTCCAATTTCTGATTCCAATTACTGAGTAGTGGTTTTTTTGGGTCATTTTTGCATTCTCTGATTGGCCAAGTACTTCCAAGTTGACTCTGCATTCCCTGCACACCAAGGTGTGGTAATGCAGTATTTCTACAGAAATCTGATTTCCAAGTTCGGATTTTCAATTTCTGAGTAGTATTTTTTTGTCATTTTTTGCATTCTCTGATTGGCCAAATACTTCCGAGTTGTTTCTGTATTTTGTGATTGGTCCGTTGATTTCGAGTTCTGTGATTGGCTAAAATTACCAAATTACAGTAATGCAGTATTTCTGCAGAAATCCTAGTTCCATTTTCCTTTTTCTGAGTTCCGATCGGAAATTCGGATTTCTGTTTGGAAATTCAGAAATTTCAATTCTGCAAAATCCGAATGAGCACCCCTAATAGTAAAATATTGGTAACAATTACTGATATTTTGCTATTAAAAATGAACACTTTAAATAGTAGAGTATCGGTAAATTTACTGATATTCTACTATCGGCACTGTTCCTGCACCTGATTTTCCATGGAGCCCGAAAGCATACGTTTCTTGGGTGATGATGTATATTATCATTATTATTATTATTGATTTATAAGACACCTACATGTGTACAAAATGAGAAAAACAAGCATGGGGTACATAAAAATACAGACAATGGTATACATCAAATATGGGCACTGGAGCAAAATACAGAACTGGTGATTACAATGACAGATGTAACATGATAAATAAAATATATAACAGAGTGCAAGATACAAAAGGAATAACAAATTACAAGACACAAAAGGGTGGGAGAGCCCTGCCCTTGTGAGCTTACCATCTAAAGGATTGTATAGCCACCATATGGGTACATATGTATAAAGAACATAAGCTGAACATGACATGATACCACATTGTGGGCCTTATACATCTCATCCTGCATTTATGGTTTATATTCTTCCTTTTCAAGTGGCCCTACACTATCCATGATAATGTGAAGTAAGCTGTAAATGATAATTGGTCAGGTTTTGCACTTGCAAAAGATAATTTCAGATTTTTTTTGTTTGTTTTTTACAAAATGGTATGGTTGCATTGGTGTTTATGCTGATTTAATTATACTCTTGGTTGTCTTAGATTGATAATTCACTGAATCTTATTTTCGGTGAATTTTTGAAGGTAAGCCTACACTTACCTTCTCTTATTTGTTTTTAATCCTTAACATATGGGTGCCTCTGGTGCTGTTTTTCTCTCCATGTGTTTACCCCAGTAGGGGTTCAGATTTTATGTCCTGCACCTAAAATTCATTTTTTTGAGGAGCTGAGTTGAATCTATAAGCGGGAGTGGAGATGGTACTTCCCCACAGGCCTCATTAAGTGGTTGCCCGACTAGCAACCGATGCTTGTGAGTACTCTGCTTAAGTGTACTGTCCGTCACATCCTTTATACAAATGTTACTGCACCAGATTGGGCTTCTGTTGTCCCTGTGCTTTTTCTCCTTTTTGCTTATTATCATGTGCATAGATTTGCTTGCAGTCAATACATAGGTTCAGGAGCGTAGCTACAGAGCAGGATAATCCACCAGGCAACCTAGGCAGGTGCTTGGGATCTAGTGGGTGTCAAGGGACCTACCTGCCACCTTCTT
Source organism: Hyperolius riggenbachi (assembly GCF_040937935.1). Taxonomy (NCBI): domain Eukaryota; kingdom Metazoa; phylum Chordata; class Amphibia; order Anura; family Hyperoliidae; genus Hyperolius; species Hyperolius riggenbachi. The sequence continues at coordinate 106,449,214 of NC_090646.1, read as the reverse complement.
TGATCTTTCTCCACTTCAGCTTACCAAAAGCACCACAAGGGGGCCCTAAATCTTTTACCTTGCCTAGGGCCCCATTATATCTTAATCCATCTCTACATAGCTGCAAGGGAGTAGTCCCTGTGACTGCAGGTGGCCCAATTTGTCCAAAGGCAGCATGCACATTTGTGCACATTTGCCTGATACCGTTAAGGACTCATGGGTGTCTCTGTGGGTTTTAGACAATAATTTATTAATCAACACCACTAGAGCAGTTCTTTATAGCAATGAACATTCCTTTTAAAATGATTAGAGAGCAAAGACTAAAGCTCTGTACAGACATGGGAGGAATGTCTTTTGTGATCACTTCAGGTGACATATTGCCCGTGATCAGTGTACAGATAAGCTGTTCCAGCATCTGCTGAGCAGCCCACTATTCTGAGAAGAGAGGAGTTCTTCCATAGCATGATGTTTCCTGAAAGAAGTTCTGCTGTAAGAAAAATAAGCTCATACAGTGTGTGTTTAAGTTATAAAGTTATGGGACATGATTAGGTATTGCAGTCAATTTAGTTTCAGCAGCAATGTTTCTTTTGCCTGCAGCATCTCCTCCTGAATATGGACAGAGCAGCTCAGCTGAGATCTCAGCGATAGCTGGACCTTCCAAGCAGCAGCAGCAGAGGCCATGGGACTCTTCTCAATTCCATTAGCTGTATAACTTTGAGCTTTCTGTTGCTTGTTAATCAAATTGTATATATCTAAACACGATTAGATTTTTTTTTCTTCAGAATTAGATTTCCATTGAAAAGAAAAACTTTAACACTTTAAACCTTGGAATGCTGAGGCAGAAAATACACATAGGCAAGAGAGACCAGGCAATGCAGCACGGAAAGAAAACGAGAAGGTACTTTTGAAGAACAGATGAATTTGGTTCAGTGGATCCAGTGACTGTGACTTCAGGGTAGAGTTACTGGCTGGGCTGGGAACTTGTGTGTCAGAGTTCAGGGGAGCAGATGTATCTCCAGAGGACCAGTGGATAGGGTGCTTGGCATGGCCTCTCTGTTCATTGGATAATCTGGCCAGCCGCACCCTTCTGTACATGCTCTCCCACATCCAGGAACGTTCTGCGCCTGCGGGCGCATGGCAGGGGTGTGCGAGCGGCCAGGCCACGCATGCGCAGAAGCACACGACTGGCCATGACTAGCCAAATTACCGATAGGAATATAAAGTGAATGGAGCAGCCGGAGAGGAAGGAGAGGGAGCCCACGCACCTCATAGGGCTGGAGGAAGCCCCAGGTAAGTGTAAATGCACCTAATTATTCCATTTCAGGTACACTTTAGGCTGTACCAAAAATGCGTGAAGACCTCAGCTCTAGAGGATGGGAGTTTTACATAATTTATATTTAATTTAACTGACTAGCACTACACAGGACAAGGTCCTCCAGCGCCCAAGGCTGAGACATCAAAGTGCGCCCCTCCATCCCTCTCACCCCAGCCGTCACACACTCAGGGCAGTTTCTAGGCTAAATTGCAAACAGGGCAAGGGTGTAAAAATTGCACCCCCTTCCCCCCACCCCCATGGACTCGTGAACTCTTACTCTTTAGGGACAGTCACACAGCCACAGGTCACAAGTAGACTTACTAGTGACCAGCCGCTTATCCAGGAGGAAGCAGGGACCAGGAAAGCACACAGGCGAAAGAGCCCAGAAAGCTGACTACTCCATGGGCGCCGTGCACCTGCAGCCTGCAATACCGCTACAGGACATCAAGTGTCATCACGTGGGGGTGACGTGGTAATGACTAAAACAAGCAGCCCAGGAGGAGTCAAGGAAGGTGATCGCGCTGGTAATCTTCTTTCTTCTTCCATTTGGCTGCACTGCGCGTCACCAGCTCCCTAGCGGTTATGTCCTTCTGCCTGCACTCCCCTTCTTCTACTTGCCGGTCTGCGCCCAGGGCAGTTGCTCTATCCGCACTGCCCAAGAAATGGCCCTGCACACACTGATTGTTATTAAAGTAAGAGGTGCCCCAGGGCCCCCAACACCTTAATCTCTAGTCATCTGGCTTGCAGTCACGGCCATGTATCCCTTTTTCTTATTTCTCTTTGCTATATGGGGTGGTGGGAGGAATGCCATATCTTTGGCGGTGGGAGCCGATTTTTCTGGATTTGGTGGCGTGGTATGGGAGATACATCGACGACCTGCTCCTAGTGTGGCAGGGCCAACCTGGTAATGTGCAGTGTTTTATGGAATACCTTAATGGGAACACCTTAAACTTACAGTTTACATCGAGTTTTGATACCGTGGCAATTAATTATCTAGATATGACCCTGTCAGGTGATCAAACACGGAGCAGGGTACCGGTATGTTATAGAACCTATAGGAAGCCATGCAGTGGGAATACCACTCTCCGAGCCAATAGTTGCCATGCTCCACAAACCATACGAGGTGTTCCCTTTGGTGAATTCACAAGGGTACGTCGCAATTGCTCAGTGGAATGCCGGCTTCCTGAGGAGCTTGCCACAGTAGAGAAATGTTTGCGGGATAGAGGATACCCTAAGTGGGTCACAAATAGGGGTAGAGTTCGTGCTGGCAGGAAGTCTCGGGAACAACTACTTCGCAGACTGGATGCTAGGAGGGGAGAAGAAAGTAGACCAACCTTTGTCACCACATACAGTGCCGAATACAGTAAGGTGGTAGACATTATTAAAAATACCTTCCGGTATTAGAAGTTGATCAAGGCCTTTGCCTCATTGTACAACAAGGGGTTTGTTTGCGAGTAGGAAGGCTCCAACTTTAGCCCAGACACTCTCCCCTAGCTTTTTTGAACCTAGGCCCAGTACTCCCACGTGGCTCAATGTAGTGGGTTCCTATAGATGTGGTGTCTCCACATGCAATTTTTGTGGGGTACATGAAAAAACTCGGGTTGCAGTATCTACCTCCAATGGACGCACATTCCCTATCAGACAGTTCATCAATTGTAATTCCACATATGCGGTGTATCTGATTACATGTAGGGAGTGTGCGCTTCACTATGTGGGGTGCACCACGAGACCACTCAGATCCAGGATTACCGAGCACTATAGGGGTCCCTCCTGGTTGAGCCACAATATTTCGAATGTGGCCAAACACTTGCTCCGTGTGCACCACGGCAATATGTCATCCTTTACCTACCATGGTTTGAAATGTGTGTTTTTTTCTCGGAGAGGGGGTAACCATTATAGGCGCTTGCTGGCTTTGGAAGCCCTCTGGATTTTCAAACTGGGCACTAGGGCCCCCTGGGTTTGAATTAAAGGTGGGATTTGGCCCTTGTTACTCATTGAGGGTTATTTTGTTCTTTGCTTTGTTGTTTATCTGCTTTTTCTTTTTCCCTTTCTCCCCTCCCTCCCCCCACCTTTTTTTTCTGACTACACTTTAACATCAGAGCTAGTCTGCCTGTATTTTGTACAGAGGCACACAGTCCTTTATCATGACACTCATAGGCCTTTCTGTTTGGTTGAAAGTATCCTCAGGACCATGTGGATGGATATACCTCCATAGTACACACATAAACACCCTTGTGTGCAAGCTGCCTGCAAGTATCATGCTAGACCCTGTAAATTCCAGACCATCTATGTTTACTTTACACCCCTTTCAAGCATCTCCAGATTGTGAAAGCCTCCAGCACCTGGGCTGTGAAGAAATTCTCTGCTTATGCTTTCCTCTGGTAGCAAAACATCATCTCATTTTCAGATCAAAATACAAAAACAAAATGTGAAAGTTCCATATATTATGCCAGTAGCAGCCAAGTCAACATTTATTTCATTTCCTAACCTGCATCAGCAAAATGAAAACAGAGATTTTGCTAGATAATATGGCTGCCACTGACAACCCACAGTGAAGCAGGGCCGGTTTAAGCAACAATGGGGCCCCAGGGCAAAATAAACCTGGGGGCCCCCCCAACATATACCCCGGAACAAAAATCGGCATTAGGGGACCTTTTTTGCAGCTGGTATAGTCGGTGTGAAGTCCCAATCGGTCGGAGCTCCACATTCTGGCTATCCCAGCCTGCATGGGGACAAGGGGTTAAAAAGTTTCAGGAGGGGGGACCCCACATAATTAAAAAAAAAAATTCCCACACTCTAAACATAAAAAAAAAAATTGGGAAAATAGGAAAAAATGCCAGGGATCTTCATACAGCCATATTGCGGCTATATAGCGATCCCTGGCCAAAGCGCTGCGGCTGCGTATAGACCCCCTGGAAACCCCCGTCAGGAAATTTATTGCGCTTTCGTTTGATGCATGTAAAATGACACTACCGTTAGGTTTGCTACTAAAAGTGACAATTACCGCATTTAAAAGTATACTTTTTTCCTTCAAAACTTAAAATCAATTTTCTCAAAAACTATAAGGTCTTTTTGAAAAATTGTTTTTTCCTCTTATTCCTAATGATCTCCTTAACATGTCCTGCAAATTTAGGGTTTCTAGCATTTAAGGTGGATTTGCTATTAACCATTAAAGTCGGCAGGTTTTTAAATGTGTATTTTTTTTTCCTTTAAAACTTTAAAATCAATTTTCTCAAAAACTATAAGGCCGATTTGAAATTTTTTTTTCCTCTTTTAGCCACTGGGGGCCCCTACAAGCTCTGGGGCCCTGGGGCAGCTGCCTCCTTTGCCTTAATGGTAGCGCCGGCCCTGCAGTGAAGATAGTAAAAAAAAAAAAAAAAAAAAGAAATAGTAAAATAGAAGTCCAGAAAAACTTTTTTTTATTATTATTTAATCTTTGATTGAGCATGAGCACAAAGTACTTTGAGCCCTAGTTTGGATTTTCTTGTTGCCTGTGTGTGGACTTCTGCAGAGTTTTCTCCCTTGTTCCTGCATTTGTGACATTTGGCACGGAGAAAGGAAACTGAAGTCAGTTATAGATTTACTTTTTTTTGTTAGGTTGAAAGTGGGATGTGTGGTAGTTTTAGCTAATTAGCATCCTCATGCTTCAATCTATAATATTTATGAGAACAAAATGTAATTGATATAAGGCCTGTGGGTATGGAGCTCTTTGGGGTGAAAGATAGTCATTGTTGTAAGTTGGTGTTGAGTTTGCCACACTCTTGCTGTTACATAGTTGCAAACTATTCATCTCAGACTTAGCCAAATGTCTCTGACCCACAGTTATATGCTCCTGTCTATACTGCCTGATGAAGCTGAGTCACGCGCTGCATTGATTCTCTGAGTATGTAATTAAATGTTGTCATAGTAATATACAACTATCTCGTGTCTACTTGAAGGAGGCATCGTACATACTTGAATACAAGTCGACCTCGTGTATAAGTCGACTCCAACATTTAACCCTCTTAAGCTGGAATTTTTTATTGACTCAAGTATGAGTCTACCCAGCAAAGCTAATGGCTGCACATGGTGCTCAGGAGGCGTTAATGACTGCACTGCATACAGTATTGCAGCCATTAACCCCTCCTGTCCCTTAAGTGTAGCCAATACCTCCTTCAGGCCCCCAATTGTTGTGGCCAGGACTTCAGACCTGTGTTTTCTTTGCATTTCCTTTCCTCAAAGTATTAGTAAGTAACTTAACACTGGGTAAATTGCTGCAAATGGGAATGTCGCTATTAGTACACACATTACTCAGTGTGCTCAGTGTGGACTGTGACTCGTGTATAAGGCGGCCCCTATACTTTTATGTAGTGAGTCAGACCTAAATTTCTAGACCTATACTCGAGTATATACAGTGCACCACTGCTTCCTCTATTTTTAAACATTTTAGCATATTTCATTCTTCTGGTGCCTCTGTTCAACTACATATTGATAGGGATTCTTCATGATGCACTGCTATACAGCCTTTGACTTGCTACCTCGTATCATGTCTGTTTGAAGGATACGAAGGCATCTATGATGACAGCCTGCCTCTCTGAACCAAATAATATGTAGATGGATGAGCAGAGCTCCATTCTCTAGGTATATGGAACAATGAACAATGTTCCATGATGTAAGAGTATAGGCAACTTCAGTTCTATGCTTCCCATACTGCCAATGGAATGTCACCGGTTAACAGTAACCCAGTATAGTGTCCCCACTTTTTGAAAAAAATAAAATTGGTTGAATTTAGTAATCTGTATGGACAGAAAGCTTCACTGCTCGGGTACACAAGACATTTGTAAATTACCAGAATTTGTAGCTGCATGTAATTATTAGTGTCTTGATATTACTCATTTACACAGAGAATTATGAGAAGGATTACCATGAGAATCCACAAAAATGCTGTGAGTTCAATACAAGGGACATTTCCAGGCTCATCTTAGGCCAAACTGCATGGTAAAATTCCTCACCTTCTGCTAGAGTGCAAACTGAGTTCTCTGGTGGTACGCCTGACTATGAATATAATGATGATGACATTTGCTTAAAGGAACACTATTAAACCAAGTTTTTTAAAATGCCAATGCACAAATAATGTCTAAGCATCTGTGTAAACATTTTCCTACTTTGCATGTTAAATTTTAGAGGCAACAGCTGTAATTGATTGTGTGTAGATTTTAGCTACGTTTGGAATGGCTTATTTGCATAGGTGAATCTCTTCAGTCTGACATGCTAAGAACAGTGTAATATTGAAGCAGAGTTATATTATAAGCCAGGTGTCATGTTTCACACACACAATTACAAATGTTTATGTTGCACATAGGATACATTTCCTCTGCTCTCTGCACAGAGCTCAGTCAGAGACACAGGCAGAGCTTTTACACACAGAGTTAACAGATGAAGTGTGAGGGAATTCCCCCACCCCTCATGGCTCAGTCTGCTGTCAGAATTGCAGTCAGAAAAGTGTGAAAGGAATTAGATAATAGTAAACAAAGAGATAAGAATTTCTTTAATGATCTTTTTTTATCTTGACACTTAAAGCGGAATATAACCCTGCATTTCAACTTTGCTCTAAAACATTATTTACAGCATATTATATGCAAAAAGCATTTTTTTTTTTACTAGACCAGCATTGGAAGGGTTAAACACAGAGGTTTTAAGTTCCGTGCAGACATTCAGATGGTTACATTCTATTTAGTTAGTGTGTAACTGTTTATCAATAGATACATCTCTTTGGCTGTCCTCCAAGCTCCTTCTCAGTGAGAGAGATGAGTCATAATAAACACATATTTGTAAACAAAAAGTATCTAACTCAAGTTCGGATTCGGTTGCAGAAATCTCTAGGGACTTTAAAGCCCTGTGTAACCCTTCCAATGCTGGTCTAGTAAAAAAAAAAATGCTGGTTGCATATAATATACTGTAAATAATGTTTTAGAGCAAAGTTGAAATGCAGGGTTATATTCCGCTTTAAAGAGACTCCGTAACAAAAATTGCATCCTGTTTTTTTATCATTCTACAAGTTCCAAAAGCTATTCTAATGTGTTCTGGCTTACTGCAAAACTTTCTGCTATCACTATCTCTGTAATAAATCAATGTATCTTTCCCCTGTCACACTTGTCGGCCTGTGTCTGGAAGGCTGCCAAGTTCTTCAGTGTTGTGGTTCTGCTATGAACTACCCCTTTCAGGCCCCTCTCTGCACACTGCCTGTGTGATATTTAGATTAGTGCAGCTTCTCTCTGCTCTCTTATCTTTTACAAGCTGGATAAATTGTCCTCTGAGCTGGCTGGGCTTTCACATACTGAGGAAATTCAGACAAGGGCAAAGCTGTTTGCAGGAAGAAAAGAGCAGCCTGAAACTTCAGTGCATGAGAGATGCAGGGGGAAAGAAACACACAAATGATCTCTTTAAATTCAAAAGGAAGGGTGTATACAGCCTGCTTGTGTATGGATGTATTTTCTATGTGTGGACATACTGTACATCAACCTACTTCCTGTTTTGGTGGCCATTTTGTTTGATCATAAACAAACTTTTTAAAACTGTTTTTAACCACTTTTAATGCGGCGGAGAGCTGCGAAATTGTGACAGAGGGTAATAGGAGATGTCCCCTAACGCACTGGTATGTTTACTTTTGTGCGATTTTAACAATACAGATTCTCTTTAAGGCCTGTACCCACTATGAGATTTTCATGGCGATTTTTCCAACGACCTGCTATTTTTTTGAGTGGCGATCGCTCAGAAAAATCATCGGTCGTTGGGAAAATCGCTGTGAAATTTGCATACTGGGTACGGGCCTTTTATAGATGTGCAACAGAGGCTGCACAATATGTGGTTCTGTACCAAGGAACCGGGCAAAGCAACCCTTCCAATGCATATGCATTGATGTCTCACTAAAGCTTTTATCTCCATTCAGTATACCGTTCCATGTGTGAAGGCTCTTTGAAGAAGATCAGCTTCCAGATTTTCATCCAGGCCTGAAGTCCAACACATTCTTCAGTGTGAGGACTGCATGGAGACTGCAGAGACATCTCTATACTTAAAATATGTGTTGTTACTCCTCTCTACCTAACCCAGACATGACATCAGGGGAACCGTGTCACCGCAAGAGACAAACCAGACAGGTATGGTCTTTTCCACACAGTGGATGTGTTGACATTCATATGACAGATTTGGCAGGCATCTCCTTGAGTGCAACAGACATTTTAAGCAGGCAGATGCTGCTACTCTGACAAGTGTAAACTGAAACCTACTCATTGTCATCACCTGGATAGATCCAGTGACTGGCAGCCAACATTAAAGGACACCTGAAGTGAGAGTTATATGGAAGCTGCCACATTTATTTCCCTTTAAACAATACCAGTTGCCTGTTGTCCTGCTGATCCTCTGCCTCCAATACTTTTAGCTATGAAGACTCTGAACTATGAAGATCAGGTGTTTCTGACTGAAGTCTGAAAAGATTAGCTGCATGCACTGGCGTAACAATAGGGGCTGCGACCCCTGCCCAGGGCCCGCTCAGGGACTTTTGCGGGGCAGGAGGGGTCGCAGCATAAGAAGAGAGCATGGCCGCAGATCGGTGGGGAGGGGGGACATTCCCACCCCCCTCACCTCGTGCTCTCCTCTCAGCGCTCCCCCTCCTGCAATCATTGGTGGGAGTGGGTGGCGGCAGGCTGAACACATTACCTCCTTCTCGCCGGAGGTCTTCCGATCTCTAAGAGCAACTTCCTGTTTACACAGGTAGTTGCATGAAGCTCTTAGAGATCTGAAGACCTCTGGCGAGAAGGAGGTAATGTGTTCAGCCTGCCGCTGCCACCAATGATTGCAGGAGGGGAGCGCTGAGAGGAGAGCCTTAAGGTGAGGGAGGGGAGGGAATGTCCCCCCTCCCCACCGATCTACGGCCACGCTCTCCTCTTATGCTGCAACCCCTCCTGTCCCACAAAAGTCCCTGAGTGGGCCCTGAGGGGGCTGGGGTGGCCCGGAATTTCTTTTTTTGCAGGGGGGCCCGGGGATTTCTAGGTACGCCCCTGGCTGCATGCTTGTTTCAGGTGTGTGATTCAGACACTACTGCAGCCAGAGATCAGTAGGCAACTTGTATGGTCTGAAGGGAAACAAATATGGTTGCCTCCATATCCCTCTCAGTTCAGGTGTGCTTTAAAAATAGCCAGAAAGGATTTCCACTCAATGTGGTAAAACGACTGATCTCAATCTGATCAGAGAGGAATTGATTCCTATCACCAGTGGCATTTCTAGGTTCCTGGGAGATCCGGGGCACCCCTGGGCACCAAGAGGGAATGAGTGTGCGTAGCGCACCGCGGCAAAAAAATGGGCATGGTCATGCAGCGTGAAGTGGGCATGGTCATAGGTGGGGCCAAATGTACATGAACATAGCAGTGGCGTAACTTAAATATATTCAATAGCCAGAATTTCACATATATAAGCCCCTCACCTGGCTTCTGTCTTGTCTTCAGCTGGCTGGCCTGTGCACTGTACTCGGTTGGCGGTTATGCTGGGCTGCCTGGCTGGTGGTGATGCTGTGCTAGCCTGGCTGATGGTGATGCTGTGCCAGCTTGGCTGACGGTGATGTTGAGCCAGCCTGGCTTTGCTAGTTGACTTGCTGGGGGCTTTGCTGGGCTGGGCAATTTGCTGGGAGAATTTTGGGGGGCTTTGCTGGGCTGGGGGCTCTACCTGGCTTGGCTGTATGCTGTGATAGGCTGAGGGGGATTGCTTTGCTAAGGGCTCTGCTTTGCTGGGCTGGGGCCCTGGGGCTTTGCTTGGCTGTAGATAGGTAGCTGCCCCCCAGCATAGGTGAGATAGGTAGCTGCTCCCAGCGTAGGTGAGATAGGTAGCTGCCCCCAGCGTAGGTGAGATAGCTGCCCCAGGTAGCTGTCCCCAGCGTAGGGGAGATAGGTAGCTGCCCCAGCATAGGTGAGATAGGTAGCTGCCCCAGCGTAGGTGAAATAGGTAGCTGCCCCCAGCGTAGGTGAAATAGGTAGCTGCCCCCAGCGTAGGTGAGATAGGTAGCTGCCCCAGCGTAGGGGAGATAGGTAGCTGCCCCAGCGTAGGTGAGATAGGTAGCTGCCCCAGCGTAGGTGAAATAGGTAGCTGCCCCCAGCATAGGTGAAATAGGTAGCTGCCCCCAGCGTAGGTGAGATAGGTAGCTGCCCCCAGCGTAGGTGAGATAGGTGGTTTCCCCCAGCGTAGGTTAGATAGGTAGATGCCCCCAGCGTAGATGAGATAGGTAGCTGCCCCCAGCGTAGGTGAGATAGGTAGCTGCCTCAGCGTAGGTGAGATAGGTAGCTGCCCCCAGCGTAGGTGAGATAGGTAGCTGCCCCCAGCGTAGGTGAGATAGGTAGCTGCCCCCAGCATAGGTGAGATATGTAGCAGCCCCCAGCGTAGGTGAGAGAGGTGGTTTCCCCCAGCGTAGGTTAGATAGGTAGCTGCCCCCAGTGTAGTTTAGATAGGTAGCTGCCCCCAGCGTAGGTTAGATAGGTAGCTGCCCCCAGTGTAGGTTAGATAGGTAGCTTCCCCCAGTGTAGGTTAGATAGGTAGCTTCCCCAGAGTAGGTTAGATAGGTAGCTGCCCCCAGTGTAGGTTAGATAGGTAGCTGCCCCCAGCGTAGGTTAGATAGGTAGCTGCCCCCAGCGTAGGTTAGATAGGTAGCTGCCCCCAGCGTAGGTTAGACAGGTAGCTGCCCCCAGCGTAGGTTAGATAGGTAGATGCCCCCAGCATAGGTTACATAGGTAGTTTCCCCCAGTGTGGTTTAGATAGGTAGTTTCCCCAGAGTAGGAGGCGGGTGCTGGGTGGAGCGGCGGGGGGGGGGGCAGTTAAAAACTCACCTCTGATTGCAGCCTCCAGCTTCTTCCAGCTTCCTCCCCGGTGTCCGTTGCCTTGGTTACAGCGTCCCCTGTGATGTAGATAAGGGGCCTGATTCACAAAGCGGTGCTAACAGTTAGCGCGCTGGTGAAAAGCCCTTTATCACTCCTAAACTCAGTTTAGGCATAATAAGTTTAGGTGTGATAAGTTTAGGTGTGATAAGTTTAGGCATAATAAGTTTAGGTGTGATAAGTTTAGGCATGATAAGTTTAAGCACCAACTGCGTTAGCACCGCAGTGCACAGCTGATCAAAAGTTTTGCGCTAGCAAAGTCTGGTGCACTTCGCATAGAGTTTAATGGCACTGCTTTGTGTGCGGGACTTTGCACGCTATCTACACTTATCTAAACTTAGCATGCCTAAACTTATCACACCTAAACTTATCACACCTAAACTTATCACGCCTAAACTGGCTTTTCACCAGCATGGTGCAATGGTTATCATGCCTAAAGTCTCTAACTGGTTTAGCACCGCTTTGTGAATCAAGCCCAAGGTGTTCTGACCATACGTGAGCCTGGGGTGCCTGGCACCTGGGTGCAAGATTTTCTCTGGCGCCTATGGGAGTGGTTAAATTAACCACGCCCAACCACATAACCACACCCATGTCCTGCCTAATCACACCCACACCTTCCACCTCTTTACGCATGCATGTGATACCCCATTCCTACCCCTCTTCCATGGGCTTGCTCCTGGCTGGCTTTGGCTTCCTGCGAGTCTGCTAGTCTCTGGACTGACTCAGGCTGAGAGGCTCTGCGAGTGCGACGCAGTCACACACTGCATATTTATGGCTGCCTGCGGCCACCTTACTCTCGCTCGCTGATGTCGGCTCCTCCCTCCTGCCAAGCCCAAGGTGGGCTGCCTGTATCTTTCCCGTTGCGCCACACAGCCTGCCAGTGTTGCCAACCTTTCACGATATTTTTCACTGACAAATACCTAAAAATTTACTGACAAAAGATTATTTTTACTGACAAAATTTCCCCACTAAATGCACATAAGAGACAGCTTTTCCCCATGTAAATGCACATAGCAAGAGACCGCTTTTCACCAGTAATTGCACATAACAAGAGACTGCTTTTCACCAGTAAATGCACATAACAAGAGATCGCTTTTCACCAGTAAATGCACATAACAAGAGATGGCTTTTCACCAGTAAATGCACATAACAAGAGACTGCTTTTCACCAGCAAATGCACATAACAAGAGACTGCTTTTCACCAGCAAATGCACATAACAAGACAGCTTTTCACTAGCAAATGCACATAACAAGACAGCTTTTCACCAGCAAATGCACATAACAAGACAGCTTTTCAACAGCAAATGCACATAATAAGACAGATTTTCTCCAGCAAATGCACATAATGACAAACAGCCAGTGTCCCCAGAATATATAGCCAGGGGTATATGTGCCCAGGATATGTAGCCAGGGGGTATATGTGCCCAGGATATGTATCCAGGGGGTATATGTGCCCAGGATATGTAGCCAGGGGGTATATGTGCCCAGGATATGTAGCCAGGGGGTATATGTGCCCAGGATATGTAGTCAGGGGGTATATGTGCCCAGGATATGTAACCAGGGGGTATATGTGCCCAGGATATGTAGCCAGGGGGTATATGTGCCCAGGATATGTAGCCAGGGGGTATATGTGCCCAGGATATGTAGCCAGGGGGTATATGTGCCCAGGATATGTAGCCAGGGGGTATATGTGCCCAGGATATGTAGCCAGGGGGTATATGTGCCCAGGATATGTAGCCAGGGGGTATATGTGCCCGGGATATGTAGCCAGGAGGTATATGTGCCCAGGATATGTAGCCAGGGGGTATATGTGCCCAGGATATGTAGCCAGGGGGTATATGTGTCCAGGATATGTAGCCAGGGGGTATATGTGCCCATGATATGTAGCCAGGGGGTATATGTGCCCAGGATATGTAGCCAGGGGGAATATGTGCCCAGGATATGTAGCCAGGGGGTATATGTGCCCAGGATATGTAGCCAGGGGGTATATGTGCCCAGGATATGTAGCCAGGGGGTATATGTGCCCAGGATATGTAGCCAGGAGGTATATGTGCCCAGGATATGTAGCCAGGGGGTATATGTGCCCAGGATTAGTAGCCAGGGGGTATATGTGCCCAGGATATGTAGCCAGGGGGTATATGTGCCCAGTATATGTAGGCAGGGGGTATTTGTGCCCAGGATATGTAGCCAGGGGGTATATGTGCCCAGGATATGTAGCCAGGGGGTATTATGTGCCCAGGATATGTAGCCAGGGGGTAATATGTGCCCAGGATATGTAGCCAGGGGGTAATATGTGCCCAGTATATATAGCCAGGGGGTATATGTGCCCAGGATATGTAGCCAGGGGGTATGTATGCCCAGGATATATAGCCAGGGGGTATATGTGCCCAGGATTAGTAGCCAGGGGGTATATGTGCCCAGGATATGTAGGCAGGGGGTATATGTGCCCAGTATATGTAGGCAGGGGGTATATGTGCCCAGGATATGTAGCCAGGGGGTATTTGTGCCCAGGATATGTAGCCAGGGGGTATTATGTGCCCAGGATATGTAGCCAGGGGGTAATATGTGCCCAGGATATGTAGCCAGGGGGTAATATGTGCCCAGTATATATAGCCAGGGGGTATATGTGCCCAGGATATGTAGCCAGGGGTTATATGTGCCCAGTATATGTAGGCAGGGGGTATATGTGCCCAGGATATGTAGCCAATGGGGTAATATGTGCCCAGGATATGTAGCCAGGGGGTAATATGTGCCCAGTATATATAGCCAGGGGGTATATGTGATCAGTATATGTAGCCAGGGGGTATATGTGACTAGTATATGTAGCCAGGGGGTATATGTGATCAGTATATGTAGCCAGGGGGTATATGTGATCAGTATATGTAGCCAGGGGGTATATGTGACTAGTATATGTAGCCAGGGGGTATATGTGATCAGTATATTTAGCCAGGGGGTATATGTGACTAGTATATGTAGCCAGGTGGTATATGTGCCCAGGATATGTAGCCAGGGGGTAATATGTGCCCAGTCTATGTAGCCAGGGGGTATATGTGCCAAGTCTATGTAGCCAGGGGGTATATGTGCCCAGTCTATGTAGCCAGGGGGTATATGTGATCAGTATATGTAGCCAGGGGGTATATGTGACTAGTATATGTAGCCAGGTGGTATATGTGCCCAGGATATGTAGCCAGGGGGTAATATGTGCCCAGTCTATGTAGCCAGGGGGTATATGTGCCAAGTCTATGTAGCCAGGGGGTATATGTGCCCAGTCTATGTAGCCAGTGGGTATATGTGAAGAGTATATGTAGCCAGGGGGTATAGGGTCCCCGTTTAGGTAGTGAGTGACAGGAGTGACAAGAGCGCACCCAACCCTCCCCTCCCGCCGCTGCTGCCGCCGCTCCCCCCTCACCTTGCAGCAGCTTCAGACCTCAATCAGCGGGCGACCCGACCAGTAAGAAGGCGGCGGACGCACCCGCTCTATATGCGGAAGTGATGTCACTAGCGCCCGCCCGCCTGATCGAGGTCTGACGCCGCGCGGCGGCGCCGGCGGCTAGAGGGAGGGAGGGAGCGGCGACCACAGGGGGAGAGCGGCGGCCACAGGAGGAGAGCGGCGGCCACAGGAGGAGAGCGGTGGCCGGGCGGCGCCTCTCTGAGGCAGGCGCCTGGATGCCTTGCACCCGCAGCACCCGCCCAGGCTCGGCCCTGGTTCTGACTGAAATCTGACTGGATTTGCCACATGCTTGTTTGAGGTTTGTAATTCTGCTACTACTGATGCCAGAAAGATCACCAGGACTGTTGGGCAACTGTTATTAAAAGTAAATAAATATGACAGCCTTCATTTGCCTCTCTCCTAACGTTCCCTTTAAAGGGAATCTGAAGTGAGTGGGATATGGGGGCTGTCATATTAATTTCCTTTTAAATAATACCAGTTGCCTGGCTTTCCTGCTGTTCCCCTGCCTCTAATACTTTTAGCTATGGACCATGAACAAGCATGCAGATCAGGAGTTTCTGACAAAAAAAATCAAGATTGGTTCCATGCTTGTTTCAAGTGTTCGATTCAGACCCTACCATAGCCAAAGGGATCAGCAGGACTGCCAAGCAACTGGTATTGTTTAAAACAAAATAAATATGACAGCCTCTCTGTATGTTCCCTTTAAAGGACATCTGTAGTGAGAGGTATATGGTGGCTGCTATATTTATGTATTTATTTATTTTTTCAGATCTGACAATAATGTCAAAAACACCTGATCTGCTGCATGCTTGTTCAGGGTCCGTGGTTAAAAAAAAATAGAGGTAGATAACCAGCAGGACAGCCAGGCAACTGGAATTGCTTAAAAGGAAATAAATATGGCAGCCTCCATATATCTCTCACTTTAGTTATCCTTTAAATACTGATGTGCACTATCAATTCAAACAGTGTGTGCGTTATAATGACAGGTCTACTTTACAACCAAAATCGTATTACCATTACCTGTCCTTGCAGTCATATTTCCTAGATATGTTTAGGTTTACGTAGAACAAAAAAAAACGGTGCTATGAGTATTACATAGCAATCTGTCACTGATCCTCTGAAAGTATCCGTAATTGTTGCTTCATTTTTCATTCTCAACAGTTTTTCATTATTCTCTCTCCTGGCCCCAGGGGACAATTGTCATTACAAGGAAGGGAAGATTGAACCTGACAGGCGTCTTCAGCTGGGACTGTAACTAACAAGAGAAAACCTTCAATTACCCAATGACATAATGTTAGCTTTTTAAATCCTGGTCTTTGGGACTGTTCACTGTGCTGCGCACTGAAATGAGGTGTTGAAAACTCATCACTGTTATTTTTTTGTTAGGAATGCAAGTTGACTAATACGTAAATACGCAAGTGACTATCCTCCTATCATTCTTCATGCAGCGGATATGTGAAATGGTGAAGGAACGTTAGTTTACACTGCGGTAATCTCAGGTACTTGTAAAAAGATGCCAAGCAAATAGCTGGAATAGCTGAGTAACAGGAGGATTCCTGCAATGCATTCTTCATCTATGTGCCATTTTCTTCCTCAAGTTTTTGGGCAGTGAATCAGAGGTGGTGTCAAGACATGCCGCAGGGAGAGCTTTAGCTGTAGTCCCCACTATGATGTAAAGGTGGCCATGAACTGGTAGATATTTTTCATTGATATCCAGCTGATTCAATTATTTGATCGAATATGCTAGAAATCAATGTTGCAATCAATTAGCAAACAATCGATTTTTGGCTGACATTGATTGGTTCGGTTTATCACCACAGACGGATGATATCTCTTGATTGGTGGTGGGTCCGGAGCATGTCACTAGCAGCATTCCATTTCAGGATCTTCAATGCAGCAGCAGAGCTTTATCGTATAAACAAAAACAAAAGTTTGCTTTCTTAAAACAGAAAGAATTTGCGATAATTCAGGTTGGAGTGAGCTTGAGATGTCTCCCAGTGCATCACTGCTGAATATATGCAAATTAACCATTGTTACCATTAGAAGCTAAACACACCTCCAGAATCCCTGGAATGCAATGATGTGTCAGCTTGTTAATTTGTACAGAGCCCTAATAATCCAACATGCATACAGACTGTTTCGGATTGTTTGATACTCATCAGTGAATGGTATGGATAAATTTGGCTCTATGGAGTAGGGCTTGTAACACCTACACACACACACCTATACACACACACACACACACACCTACACACACACTACACATGCACTACACACACACTACACTACACACTACACTACACACTACACTACACACTACACTACACACTACACTACACACACAAACACACACACACACACACACACACACACACACACACACACACACACACACACACACACACTACACACACACTACACACACACTACACACTACACACTACACACTACACACACACACGCACACCTACGCACACACACACACACACACACACACACACACACACACACACACACACACACACACCTACATGCACACCTACACACACACCTACACACACACACTACACTACACTACACACACGCTACATGCACACCTACACAACTACACACACACTACACACTACTAGAGTTGGGCCGAACCTCCGATTTTAGGTTCGCGAACCGGGTTCGCGAACCGGGTTCGCGAACTTCCGCGGAAGGTTCGGTTCGCGTTAAAGTTTGCGAACCGCAATAGACTTCAATGGGGATGCGAACTTTGAAAAAAAAAAATTATGCTGGCCACAAAAGTGATGGAAAAGATGTTTCAAGGGGTCTAACACCTGGAGGGGGGCATGGCGGAGTGGGATACACGGCAAAAGTCCCCGGGAAAAATCTGGATTTGACGCAAAGCAGCGTTTTAAGGGCAGAAATCACATTGAATGCTAAATGACATGCCTAAAGTGCTTTAAAACATCTTGCATGTGTATACATCAATCAGGTAGTGTAATTAAGGTACTGCTTCACACTGACACACCAAACTCACTGTGTAACGCACCGCAAACAGCTGTTTGTGTAGTGACGGCAGTGGCGGGTTCACTGAACAGGAATACAGTGGTGGGTTCACAGAACAGGTATGCAGTGGCAGGTTCACTGAACAGGTATACAGTGGCGGGTTCACTGAACACAACAGGTAAGCAGTGGCGGGTTCACAGAACAGGTATGCAGTGGCAGGTTCACTGAACAGGTATACAGTGGCGGGTTCACTGAACAGAACAGGTATACAGTGGCTGGTTCACTGAACAGAACAGGTATACAGTGGCGGGTTCACAGAACAGGTATGCAGTGGTGGGTTCACAGAACAGGTATGCAGTGGTGGGTTCACAGTACAGGTATGCAGTGGTGGGTTCACAGAACAGGTATGCAGTGGTGGGTTCACAGTACAGGTATGCAGTGGTGGGTTCACAGAACAGGTATGCAGTGGTGGGTTCACAGAACAGGTATGCAGTGGTGGGTTCACAGAACAGGTATGCAGTGGCAGGTTCACTGAACAGAACAGGTATGCAGCCAGGAACAAGCTAAGCCTAACTAATCTTTCCCTATGAGAGAAGGGGGGGGGGAGTGGCTCCAGGGGCTAGTGTAGCCTAATTGGCTACACTGGGCCTGCTGACTGTGATGTAGAGGGTCAAAGTTGACCCTCATGGTGCATAATGGGGCGAACCGAACTTCCGCAAAACTTCGCCTGCGGGACGCGAATGCGAACCACTGAAGTTCGCATGGAACCGTTCGCAGGCGAACCGTTCGGCCCAACTCTACACACTACACTACACACACACTACACTACACACACTCACACCTACACAGTTTAGCCCCCTCCCTAGACCATCTCCCCACATACAAGAATAGATATTTGGTTCTGCAAGGTGATCTTTAGCTGCTCCAGCGATGCGTTGGGTCTCTTCTGTTCTTCCCAGCAGCTGCACGTTCTGTGCTTCTATACCGCCAGCTTCCCTGCGCTACTCACAGAAGTGAAAGGAAACAACATCTAATCTGAAATATAGTTCCCTGTATTGCAGGAAGAAAAGGTTAGTAGTTGGAGCCACACACAAGTCTGGGCACCCCTCCGATTTCAAGGGCTTCTCCCTTCTAGTTACGCTCCTGTGCCCAGGAGGACAGCTTGGACATAACGATATTATTTCTCACTGTAATTTGCAGCCAACCACTCTACCAAACATACTGTCTCCTCATCTTGTGAAGGCATGATACGATCTGACAGCTGTTTGCATTTTGCTGATTTTATTGTCTTTGAGAGAGGTGCTTGTTAGTCTCAAGATGCTGTCCTTGGCATTTGTGTACCTTCCTGTTTAGTCAAATCTGTCCAAATGGCAACTGCAGAATGTGTTTTGGGTGACTCAGTGTTTGTTCCATGAATATAGGAAAATAACATAATCATAGGTGCAGAAGAAGGATGTTTAATGTGTGTTCTTGTTCTCTAACCACATGCATAAAACTGCAGCAAACAGCATTATTCCTACTGAGCTAAGGAGGAAATCCGCTCTACAGCAGACATGAAGACAGCGTATACAACGCGATAACAGCTGAGGTTCCCCAAGTGGTACCTTGCTATAGTTATTTATGCGCTTGGGAAGTATTTACTAAAGGAGAAGTGAAGTGTAGATGTGTTGGCTTCAAACATCCAACCTTGCACAGTGGATGCAGAGGCTGTATTCCAGTCCTAGTTGTAATAACAACACATACAAGACACAGAAAAGGTGGCTGTACTTGAAATTGCTATTTCCTTTTCATAGAATTGATTTATTATGTTTTCCCTTATTTATATAGTGCCAACATAATAAGCACTATTTTACTGCACAACATCTGTTTATTAGGGAAGATGTGCAAAAACGCCCACTTGTATGCAAATTTATATACATTTTTATGCAAATATATGCAGCTTGCAAATGCACCAATCAAGTACCACCCAGGTTTAAATTGATTGGTCCAATTTCAAGCTTCATATATTTGCATCTTTACTGAAAACCCTCATAAAGTAATAGCAGAACTTGGGGCCTGTATATGGATAAAGTGATGCTGCATAGGAACAATGATTTCCCAACTGTTATTTTCTTGAGCAACTGTCTTTTCTTTTTTTATCCTGTTGGCGCCTCTGTTGTTATACATTGTTATCCACCCGGTGGATGGGTGTGTACACCCCCTCTTTTTTCCTACTACAGAGAGCGACTTCTTAAACCTGAGTGGGGACAGGTCAAATATCCCCATATGCGCTTATAGTGGTTGCCTGGTTTTCGGCAACCCGTGTTTGTGAGTATATCTCTTATTTGTTTATTACACCAACATTCATCACCAATAATACACTATTGGGAGCTCCCGTCTCTATTTTTGTCTCCTTACATTTTCTTGAGCATGTAAATAGCAATCAAAGCAAAAAGCAGGGCATGAGCTGAAAACCAATACACCGATCTCTAATGAAAAAAATGAGGTTGATTCTGTAATATAAGTTTTTCTAATGTTGATACTACATCTCTTTCTCTACTCTTAGTACTTTTTCCATTGTTGGCTACATATAATGTCTTATAGACCTAAGGTTAGAAAGATAAAGTGATAATTACTGAGAAAATTGTTAACACATCCCACTGATTACTCACATTTCCAAATAGGGATGCTCATTCGAATTCTGTGGAAATGAAATTTTCGCATTTCCGTTTGGAAACTCGGAGAACGGAAATCGGATTTCTGCAGAAATACTGCGTTATTGCAACTCTTTAATTTTAGCCCAATCACGGAACTTGAAAGCATTGGACTAATCAGAGAATGCAGAGTCAACTCGGAAGTATTTGGCCAATCTGAGAATATAAACAATGACCAAAAAGGACTTCTAGGGTAATCGGAAAATGGAAATCGGATTTCTGCAGAAATACTGCATTAACACATCTGAGATGTTTTAGTTTAACATGTTTTTGCACCCATGTGGAACCAGTTTCTCTTTGTTCATATTAACCACTTTGCCCACAGGTAGTTTTCACCTTAAAGGGAACCTTTAAGTGACATGTAACATGATGAGATACAGTGGGATGCGAATGTTAGGGCAAAGTTGTTAATCGTCATGATTTTCCTGTATAAATCGTTGGTTGTTATGATGAAAAATGTCAGTTAAATATGTCATATAGGAGACACACACAGTGATATTTGAGAAGTGAAATGAAGTTTATAGGATTTACAGAAAGCGTGCAATAATTGTTTAAACAAAATTAGGCAGGTGCATAAATTTGGGCACCACAAAAAGAAATGAAATCCATATTTAATAGATCCTCCTTTTGCAGAAATTACTAGGTTACAATGAGAGTCTGGATACTGGTTGAAGGTATTTTGGACCATTGTTCTTTACAAAACATCTCTAGTTCATTCAGGTTTGATGGCTTCTGAGCAAGGACAGCTCTCTTTAACTTACACCACAGATTTTCAATTATATTCAGGCCTGGAGACTCAGATGGCCATTCCAGAACGTTGTACTTGTTCCTCTGCATGAATGCCTTAGTGGATTTTGAGCGGTGTTTAGGTTCATTGTCTTGTTGTAAGATCCAGCCTGCATCAGCTTTGTCACTGATTCCTGGACATTTGTCTCCAGAATTGAAAGAGGGTGCTGAAAATGGGGCACATCTCATGAAAAAAGGGAAACTGATGCCCAAGAGAGCTTTTCATACAAGAGAGGGGCTACGGTACATGGATGAAATGCATGCAAGAGAAGGGTGCTGCTGCTGCACATGAAAGTGGAGCCACAACATACTTGGCCTAACTAGAGGCACATTAAGTATAAATCCGGCCTTGGCTATGAGAACAGTGCTTTACATTTAAAGCATACTGTAATTAATTTTATTACTGGCTACATAATTAGAATAAGCAAAACACCATACATGAAACGCAAGAAGGCCTAAAGCCGATCATGCTATGAAAACTGTAAATATACCAGGTCCTGTAAAGTATATAACAGTGAGTATTATGCCAAGTAAAATAACACTGTTTTACTTTTCTTCTTTTTTAACTTTCTACAGTAATTACATTTCTCGATTACAGAGGCCTAACACAATTTGAACAGACAAAATGCAGTACCTTGTAGTCACTATACAACCTCTCACACATTTACTACAGAACTAGTTCTCCTATTTGAATTTATTTTCTATGGAATGTGCCTTCAATAAATATATTGATAAACCCCAAGTTTGGACAGAATACCTTGGATTGTTAGGCCTCTTTCACGCTGTAGGTTGGTGATGGTGAATTCACCGCCTGTCAGCTTCCTTGTGTACCGGCTGGGTGCTTGCTAGTACTCAGTACAGGCATTGGAGAGGTATACCCCTACTGAGTCATTTTGAGCATGCTCAGATGTGACATGCCACCATTTTTTTTTCCGCTGGGTAACTGTACTGTGTGTCAAATGCTGATACAAGTGGGTTACAAATGCTTCCATTTGGTTGCATTATTTTGCAGGTACTAACTCCTGGCAATTGGGCCTCTAAATGGTCCTTGCGAAAGAGGCCTAAGTATCAGTGGAGAAATGTAGAAGAATGGGGCCCCAGTGCAAGTTTTAGATGGGGCCCCAACCATGGTATTGATATAAAGCCCCAAAATTTACCAAGGACAGCTGCAGTGTCAGAGAGGTGTAATCAGACTAACGGAACAGTTTAAGGATTAGCACTATGCAATGCATATATAGAGGTGTTTATTACCAGCATAGCACCAATGAAAAGCTAATATGATGCATGAAGGAGGGCCTCTAGTGGGCCCCTCTGTTGCGGGGGCCTCGGTGAGGTCGCAACCTCTGCATCCCCTGTTGCTACACCACGGAATATGTACAGCACCATGGAATATGTTTGCGCTTTATAAATCAACTAGTGACTTAGCCCATTTAAAAACGGGCTAGGTCTGTCACTATACCGCCGCGCGCATGATGCCCGTGCCCCCGTGATGCCCGCCGCTCTCGCCCCCATGACGCCCGCCGCGCGCACACATGCCCGCCCCTTCTGGTCCCGTCCTCCGGCTCTCAGCGTCGACAGTGTCTCTGCGTCTTGTCCCTGCACATGCGCAGTGCTAATAAGCACTGACACAGAGACAAAGACCGACGCAGAGACACTTGCCAATTATATATAGAGATAATACCAATAATAATAACATGTATTTACATATTATTTATTTACACTACTTTTTTATATTTACAAGATGCACTTGTTACTGTGCATCAATATCTCTTACAAAAAACTTGTTACACTTGATTTTTGTTGTGCAGCTTATGCAATGTAAAAGCAAATTGCTGAACAAGCCATTCTATAAGGTGTTAACTTTTACACTTAATCTGTAATGCCCTGAGATAGTTATTTACACCTGAGTAAGAAGCTTCAGTTTCAGAGATAAAATATTGACTCTGAGAAATGTGATTAGTTATATTTCTTCTTGCTTACATTAGCAGGTAAGAGCTCCAGTATTTCCCATCGGGTAAGCCGGGAAGGGGGGGGGGGGGGAGGTATTAACAACCTTCAGTACTCTGCCCCATGAACAGATGACTCACATTTGTTTTTTCTATTAAGACTGCTTGAGTTAATTTTGACCACCAGAGTCTGGAGTGGAGCCCATTAACGCCAGGTGCAGGGCACAGCAATGGGGACAACTTGTGCCCTGTCCAATGCGAGCTAGTACCTGTGGGGGTTGGGAACATCAGTTTTTTCATCTGGTCACTTGTCATTTTGACATGGCACAGGTATATAGACATCATTTTATTGATCTGGACTGGTACTCGTGAGAACCTAACTCATTTTTTTTTTGCTCAACTCAATTCTAACACCTTTAACCTTAGGCTCACAATTTCTGTTGATCTAAAAAAACTATCCCTTTTCTTGATCTTCTGACTTCAGTGGATGACTCCGACAATGTACATACTGACCTATATAGGAAGCCCACTGCAGCCAATTTGCTTTTGCATGCCAAGAGCTTCCACCTGAATCATCAGATAAGAGGGATTCCAGTTGTACAGTATCTGCAAATAAACGGCAACTGTTCTTCTATAGATGAGAAGTTTGGCTTCCTCATTGCAGACACGCTTGCGAGCTAGAGGTTACCCTTAGAAATACCTTGTAAGAGCATACCACAGAGGCAGGGACACACCGCAAACTGACTTTATATATCAATCTGACCTTTGTGCTCGGAACGGTAAATTTGGGACAAACCTACCCTCCCTAACCAAATTTTTGTCATCAACATGAGGTCATACGGTTGATTTTACAGCGTCATTGGTACTTGCTTGCTGATGATATTAGAACTTTCCTTTTTGTGCCAACATTACCCCAATTGACCTTTAAACATGCCTCAACTTTGGGCTATAAGCTCACTAGTAGTTATGATAGTGGGACATGCTGAGGAGCTTCTGTGGATGTTGAGCCAGTGAAACATTTGCTTGTTCTTCATGCAACCAATGTGTTTATATTAACGGCACATGCTTGCTTATGTTTCCGCATATAAATGTGCCATACATAATTAAAAAATGTTGCCAACTGCCAATTGAAGGGGTAATTTACCTTCTCACATGTCCCTGTGGCATGAGTGAGCCTGAATGAACTTTTGACCCTTATAAAAATGTGAATATCTCAACAATTATAAAAGATAGAAAGTTGATTTTGCTGCACAAATGAGCACGTGCACAGCACTACCCAACCATACCAGTTCCATGTCTGTAGGTTGTTGTATGGGGGCTGGGTCATATGTATTGTTTTGGAAAAAATAAGTGCTACTATCTTCAAAGTGAAAGCAGCACAAATCTTAATTTTTACAGCTCAAATAGGCACAAATGTAGCACTAACCAATCATGATGGAATTTTTTATTTGTGCTGATTGTAGGGGCCAGCTTCATGGAGCCCATTAAATATTATCTTTCAACTTCAGCCTGCAGATGTTATAACTTTTTTTCTGAGTAGTAATGGCAGCGCTATACAGCTTGGTGTTAAAGATACCCAGAATCCTTCTCTCTGACTCATTGATTGATGCGTCTGCATTAAGATGCCCTTTAACGGTACAATTTCAGATGTGATCTATCGGCCGCAGTAATAGATGGAAATGATCGGTTGCGCCCATTAACACTGCTAGCCAATATGATTATATTAATGGAGTCAAACTTTTTTTCAGAACGATACCATCAGATTGGTTAGTGGCAATTTGTCTGTGAATGGGCACGATTGAATGTTTCCAATCACATAGCCATGATCACGAGACCTTTTTCCTGAACTCGACATCGTGATTGGAATCGCGGTACGATCATGGATTCCAATCATGGCTTCAGCCAGTGGCACTCGGATTTTACCCGTGATCACGGCAGTGATCACCACTCCGAATCTGTGACTGGGGAAATGATGTCACTGGGCCAATCAGAGGCCCCCAGGTTAGGCCCTAGCAACCAATCATAGGAGGGGAGGCTCTGCCCTCCCCTCCGGTATATAAAGCGGGGGCCATGTCAAAAGCATAGTCCTTGCTAAAATCTGTGGTACTGAGAGTATCTCCAGGCCATATTGATCCACAGCCCGGGCGTTATTTGTTTAAAACACAGCGTTTTAACTAATGTTATTGCTCTATTGCTGTATTTAATACTTGTATTTAGCTAGCCAGCCACTGATTAACTTAACCTTTTCGGGACCATGTGAATGAGATCCTACGCCGCACTTGTGGCTGTTCTAGCCTGATGCGGCGTAGGATCTACGCCGGCTCGCAATTTCCGCTCCCGACGCGATCGTGCGCACCCGGAGGGGGAGATTAAGCTGTCATATGACAGCCGACATCTCCCCCGAGTGATCAGCAGCCATCGCGTATGGCTGCTGATCACACGATCACTACGATCGCCGTCGGATCGTAGTGATCTGTTTGACAGCTGCGGCGGCAGGGGGGGAAAGAAGAGGATCCACTCACCTCCCTGCCGTTCCAGCGACGATCGGCGCCCCCCTCCGCTCTGGCCGGCATCTCCGCTCCATCTGACGTCAGCGCCGGGTCCCGGCTTGATGACGTCATCAAGCCGCGACCCGGAACTGCTCATCAGACAGAACGGAGATGCCGGCCGGAGAAGAGGGTCCCGTGCGGCTCATCGCTGGAGCCTGGAAGGTAAGTGAAGGCTGCGGGCAGAAGGGGGAGGCACAGGCCACCATGGGGGACACCACTCTAGCCAGCCACACACGGGATCCGGCCGCCTGACCCCCCAAACGCGCGCACCCCCTTCCCGCGCAAAATGACTGGTCCTTAAGGGGGGGTAGGTGGCCGGTCCCGAAAAGGTTAAGTTAGTTGTACTCAGTGTTGTCATCAGTGACAGTCTACTGAGTGCTGTGCTTAGTGCAGGCAGGCAGGCAGGCAGGTGTTCACTGAGTTTAGTGCTCTATTACTTTATTTGATACTTGTACTTAGCTAGCTAGCCAGTGATCAACTTAAGTTAGTTGTAGTCACTCAGTCAATTTTTTTTTTACGTTGTAGCCACTTCTCACCTTTATAACCCATGCAATTTTGGTGATTGTAGCATGTATGGGGGCTTTGCTATTAACGTTAAAGTCAAATCGGGATCATGGCCGCGATCACGGATATCACTTTTAATCACAGTTAAAATTCGAGTCGAATGCAGAATTGGGCATCAAGTCGGTATCACGATCACGGCGTATCCGGATTCCGATACTGCCGTGATCGGATTTACTCGAATTCGTGATTGGGGGTATCTGAGCTCCACTGCAGGGATCTTCAGCATCCAGAGGAATACTGGGTATACATATACATAGTTGGTTATCACCTCCACTGCTATGTCACTAACAGTTGACACAGTCCTGCAAGGCAGGTTTAACAATGAAAACAGAATTTTAGAATAGAATTCATTGCAGTAACATAACAAAGACACCAAAGTAGTTACAAGTATGTATTTGTAATACAGTTATTTAATAACTTAGATTAGATACACGTCATTTGATGGGGACTGTTTTTCTTTGGGAAAGCAGTGATATCTTTTAAAATGGTTTATGGCTGCCAGCAAAGGCTAAGTAAGAAGTTTTGAATCAGGCTAAGCAAAGATAAAATATGATGACTGCATGGTGCACGATGGAATGGCTTCTGGCAAGGAGGAAAAATGAGGGGTATACTATGCTTTTTCTTCACTGTCATTTAAATATCCATTGTGATTCTTTAAAGAGAACCTGAACTGAAAATGAAAAGTCAAAATGAACATAAACACGTCACACTTACCTCCTGTGTAGTCTACTTTACAATCTCTTTCTCCTCTCCTGCGTCCTGTTTGTCCGCTCTGATCAATGAAATTATCTGTCCTCCATCTTGAAAATGGCCATTACTCCATAGCAGCTTCCTCGTCAGCACACTGTTAAACTGTAATATCGACCACTTGAGCCATAGGGAAACATGGACATTACCTTGCATATTCAGTTGTAATTGACAGCTGCTGATATGTAACTGGCAGCAACTGGTATATTTCCGTTCTGACAAAATATTGTCAGAACTGGAAGGGATCACTAAGAAGAAAATGGTGAGCTTCTGAGAGGAACAGATGGTGAGGTTAGTATGGAATATTCATTTGCACTAACATCATGTGTTTATTTTAAATAATTTTATTCACTTCAGGCTCCCTTTAAACGACGTTGGGCCTCGGCTAAGTTCAGTCTAACTTGCGCATGTGGCTTGAGTGTCTGCATCTAAAAAGGTAAACAGTCTATGCTCAATAAGTCCAGACTGTATTTTTTTTTAATAAAAAATGGCATCTAAAGAATGGGAGGAGTCGGGCTTCAGTGTAGGCAGAAAGAAAGATAAAACAATCTCCTATAAAAAGGTGACTTCAAATTATATTTAGGGTGAGGTAAGGGGCAGGTCTGGCTACAGTGTGAACATTCAAAGGGTAGTGTCTAAACAGGATGGAAGAGGGGCAGGGAAAGGAGTGTGGTACCTGTCACTTTAATGAAAATCAGCAAATGAACAAGGGACTCATCTATGGGTGGGTCTCACTTATGTCTCTTTATCCTGACACATCGCTGTACCTCTGCTTGACGAGATGGTCCTAAAGTGATAATCACTCATGGGCAGGGAAAAATACAAAAATTGACTAGTATGCTAATTAGCCGTACCTAGAAAGGTAAAGTGTTGATTAGCAAATTCCCTGCACTCAGGGCTCATTCACGGGTCCAGAAATGTATCCGTGGCTTTGTTTTTAAAACCTGATCAAAACCGGAGACACGGATAGAATTGTTAAAAACAGGGTCGCTCGGATAGTACTTTTTAAAATCCAAACTGATCCAGATCCGGATATCCAGATATCCGGATTCGGTTCGGATATCCGAATCCGACCTTTTAGAGATCTGCGTGAACGCGGATATCCGGATGCATTATCCGCGGATATCCGACCTATTTGGATATCTGGATAGACAAACCGGAAGTGCCCTTTAAAATGCTTAAAAAACGTTTTTAAACATTAAAAACACGTCCTACCCTCCACCCTCATCTTTCTCCTCTCTCTCTCTCTCTCTCTCTCTGATTTTGTCTTCCAGGGATTTGTAGGCTGTCAAAAGCAAGCTCACATACATTGGCCAGGAATCGAACCCAGGTCAACTGCTTGGAAGGCAGCTATGCTCACCACTATACTACCGACAGCACTACATGCTGATTACCTTTCTTGCTCTGCTCGCCACTTGACTTCCGGCAATGTCACTGACTAGCTGGGCCGAACCTCCGATTTTAGGTTCGCGAACCGGGTTCGCGAACTTCCGCGGAAGGTTCGGTTCGCGTTAAAGTTCGCGAACCGCAATAGACTTCAATGGGGATGCGAACTTTGAAAAAAAAAAATAATTATGCTGGCCACAAAAGTGATGGAAAAGATGTTTCAAGGGGTCTAACACCTGGAGGGGGGCATGGCGGAGTGGGATACACGCCAAAAGTCCCCGGGAAAAATCTGGATTTGACGAAAAGCAGCGTTTTAAGGTCAGAAATCACATTGAATGCTAAATGACAGGCCTAAAGTGCTTTAAAACATCTTGCATGTGTATACATCAATCAGGTAGTGTAATTAAGGTACTGCTTCACACTGACACACCAAACTCCACTGAACAGAACAGGTATGCAGTGGCGGGTTCACTGAACAGAACAGGTATGCAGTGGCGGGTCCACTGAACAGGTATACAGTGGCGGGTCCACTGAACAGAACAGGTATGCAGTGGCGGGTTCACTAAACAGGTATACAGTGGCGGGTCCACTGAACAGAACAGGTATGCAGTGGCGGGTTCACTGAACAGGTATGCAGTGGTGGGTTCACAGAACAGGTATGCAGTGGTGGGTTCACAGAACAGGTATGCAGTGGCAGCAGGATCACTGAACAGGTATGCAGTGGTGGGTGGGTTCACAGAACAGGTATGCAGTGGCAGCAGGATCACTGAACAGGTATGCAGTGGTGGGTGGGTTCACAGAACAGGTATGCAGTGGTGGGTTCACAGAACAGGTATGCAGTGGCAGGATCACTGAACAGGTATGCAGTGGTGGTGGGTGGGTTCACAGAACAAGTATGCAGTGGCAGGATCACTGAACAGGTATGCAGTGGTGGGTGGGTTCACAGAACAGGTATGCAGTGGTGGGTTCACAGAACAGGTATGCAGTGGCAGGATCACTGAACAGGTATGCAGTGGTGGTGGGTGGGTTCGCAGAACAAGTATGCAGTGGCAGGATCACTGAACAGGTATGCAGTGGTGGGTGGGTTCACAGAACAGGTATGCAGTGGCAGGATCACTGAACAGGTATGCAGTGGTGGTGGGTGGGTTCACAGAACAGGTATGCAGTGGCAGGATCACTGAACAGGTATGCAGTGGCAGGATCACAGTACAGGTATGCAGTGGGCTGAGGGCTCACTGAACAGAACAGGTATGCAGCCAGGAAGAAGTTAAGCCTAACTAATCTTTCCCTATATGAGAGACTGCAGCAGCTCGCCCTACTCTCACTAATGCAGGCACACGAGTGGCCGTAATGGCCGCCGCTGCCTGCCTTATATAAGGGGGGTGGGGCTCCAGGGGCTAGTGTAGCCTAATTGGCTACACTGGGCCTGCTGACTGTGATGTAGAGGGTCAAAGTTGACCCTCAGGTGCATTATGGGGCGAACCGAACTTCTTCCGCAAAACGTTCGCGTGCGGTACCCGCACGCGCACCACCTAAGTTCGCGCGAACCACGTTCGCCGGCGAACCGTTTGGCCCAACTCTACTAGCGTGCGGCTTTGCAGGAAGTCATGGCGAGCAGAGGAAGTAAGGTGCTTCCCCTCTCGCTCGTTCGCTACACTTTTGCCACAAATAGCTGGAGGAGGGTCCGGGGACAGGGGGACCCAGGTGAGCGTGGGGGGTGGGGTGAGGGGGATTGACTACCCTCCCCGCCGCTGTGTCCACTACCCACCGTCCTGGCTACTACCCCCTCAGGCTACCTGGGGGACACCTATTGGGGTCCTGGCTGCAGCCATTCGTTTTTGGGGGAGGGGAAGAAAACAAAACAAAACACAAACGGATCAAAAACATTTGCTGCAAAAGGGCAGCACGGATTCGTTTGCGTTCAGGTTAAGCAGGATCATGGACCGACAGGCTCATGGACCGCAGGTCTGTTGTGTAAACGGGCCTAGTGTGGACCTAGTCTTTGCAAAAGGCCCAGTAACCCACCAGCTGTGCTAACTGTTCTTTGATTTGATAACCTCAACCTTCATCTCTTTGGCAAAGGGATAATTTTTCGCTCATTACCACCAAGAGTTATAAGAGTATTGACAAGCCCCTCACAGAGCTAAACCAATGTGCTCTGTCTCAAAGAGTCTCCACCCCTGAGATATTAAAAGTGTAAAATTAAAATGTACAAAATCCACATTACTACATTTGTTCACTTCAGGCTCATTAAATTGAAAATGCTAAAGGTAGCCACACATGATACAATAAAACGATCCTATTTTACAGCAATACATTAAAAACGTTATGTTGTACGGTTTGTTTTTTTTCAATAAAAGTTGATGAGGAGTAGCAGATTTCTCTGATCAATCTTTATGAAAAAAATTAATGGAGTAGAGTAGATAGTCAAATTCTTTTTTTAAAAACCCGCACAATTTTGTGTTGAGTGTAAGTGTTCAGTAAGTTATTTTCATAATTGGGAAAAAATTGAAATACAGGTAGTCCCTGGTTAACGAATGAGATAGGGACTGTAGGCCCGTTCTTAACCTGAATCCGTTCTTAAGTCGAAACGCTGTGCCATCTCTGTCCCCTTTGCATTTTATGTACCCCCCTTTGCCTCCAGTGTCCCCCTCTGTGCCTGTTTGTCCCCCTGTGCCTCTCTATGTCCCCTCTGTGCCTCCGTTCCTGCTGTGCCCCCTTCTTTGCAGCCTCCTCTTTGCGCCCTCTGTGGAGCCTCCTCTTTGCTCCCCCTGGACTCACCTCCTTACGAGTCCAACGCTGTCTGTCCTCCTTTCTCCGCATCCACTTCCCTCTAGCCGCGTACAGCACCGCTTCCTGAATGTCATGTGACATACAGTAACCTGTATGTCATGTGACATACAGTAACCTGTATGTCACATGACATTCATGAAGCGGTGCTGTATGCGGCTACAGGGATCTGGATGCGGAGAGAATACGGCAGACAGCGTTGGACTTGGTTTGGAGGGGAGTCCATTGCTGCTGCTGCACGTGCCGGCACTTAGGGGAAGTTTGAAGCCGCTTCTTCAAACCTCCCCCATGCGGAAAGGACGCCATTGCGACGGGATCCGGCCATTCGTATCGATGGGTCATTTGTAAGTCGGGCGTTCGTAACCCGAGGATTACCTGTACTGAGTACTCTGAGTATTTTCTTACTTGCTGGTGGTTTAAAAAGGGATTTTTATGACAAGTTTAAAAATATTACCTAGGAGAAAACTCCAGTGAAAAAGTTAATTGCATATGGGCCTATGAGCCATATGCAATTCACTTTTACTTCCTACTCTTCTCTTAGGTGATATTTTCATACTTTGTCATAAAATGCTCTTAAAATGCTCTTATAACCCCATAAAAAATACAAAAACTAATTCTGATAATACTTTGTCTACTACTTTTGGTACTTTTTCAATTGCAAAATGTGCTGAAAGGTTATTTAAAGAGAAGATGAAAAATTATCACCTAGGAGAAAATTTTGGAGAAAAAGTGAATTGCATATGGACCCTGATTCATAAACTTCTGATAAAACTTACATTCAAATACTGGGCCATATGCAATTCACTTTTCACCAGAGTTTTCTCCTAGTAGATAATTTTTCATATTTGATTTAAAATAACTTTCCAGCACTTTTCAGCTAAAAAGTACCAAAAGGTAGGGGGAAAAGGACTATCAAAATAATTTTGAGCATTTTCTTGCTTTCTGGTGGCTTAAAGGAGTCATCAGGCAAAGTAAATGACAGGCCATTGAATTACCTGGGGCTTCCTCCAGCCCCTTGCAGCTGAATGTCCCACGCTGACAGCTCTGTTCACAGCAGCCGGCCCGGGGTCCCCACGCAGTGCAGAGGAGGACCTCAAGGTCGTCCTTACTGTGCCTGTGTGAAGGACCTCGAGGTCCTCCTCTTCACCACGCGGGGACCCCGGGCCGGCGGCTGTGAATGGAGCTGTCAGCGTGGGACATTCAGCTGCAAGGGGCGGAGGAAACCCCAGGTAATTTAATGACCATTCATTTACTTTGCCTGATGACTCCTTTAAACAGCATTTTATTGATTGACAAGTTTAAAAATATCACCTAAGAGAAAACTCAGGAGAAAAAGTAAATTGCATATGGGCCACAGTGCCCATTAGAGATGTCCCGATACAGTTCGCCGGTTTAACGGAAACGTTTTTTAAAAACACTTGCAATCTCACTTTTTACATTGTCACTGTCACTGGCCGCCGACTTCAGCAGTTAATAGCAAAGCCCCCTTATGTGCTGGAAACACCAAATGTTCAGGGTATGTGGAGGAGTGGGTACTAGAGGAAAAAACTTTTTCAAAAAGACCTTATAGTTTTAGAGATAATCGATTTAAAAGTTTTCCTTCTGAATATGGGAAAAGTTTTTCAAAAATGTTCCCCCTTTTACCCACTGTCCCCCTTCACATACCCTGAAAATGTGGAGTTTCTAGCACGTAAGGGGGCCTTGCGATTAACTGCTTAAGTCTGCGGCCGTTCACCTGCTATTTAACTCTGTGGAGCCTGCTGCGAACAGTTGGTTTGTGAACTTGTATGGAAATTCGCAAAAATGAAAATTTGATGTTCGGGCCCAGGCATGGTTGGAAAATTCTCTCATTCTCTCTCTCTCTCTCTCTCTCTCTCTCTCTCTCTCTCCTCCAATATCATCCAGTAGGGAATTGCAGATTTTCAAAACAGCTTATATACCATAGCTGGGATTTGAACCCAAGATGCAGTGTGTAGTAGGTATCTGTCTTAACCTCTAGACCATGAACCACACTACATGGTAAAGCTGTCCTAGCATAAACCATACTACCATTATGATCAATTCAATACAAAAAGTAGCATGATTAAGGATTGGTACTTTTTGAAAAGCATGCTTATATACCATAGCTGGGATTTGAACCCAGGATGCTTACCACGCCTAAAAATCCTTTGCGTGCGCTAATTAGCGTTTGTGCGCAAAGTAGTGTTGGGCGAACAGTGTTCGCCACTGTTCGGGTTCTGCAGAACATCACCCTGTTCGGGTGACGTACATAAATCTCAGCCATGGCCGTTAGCAACGTCTGAATTTCACGAAATGTCTCATGCAGGTAGAAGACATATTGTTAGACTTGGATTCCAAAGATGGGGTCCCTACATCTCTGCAAACCAGAGTTACAGGGGTCCAAAATTGGTAAAATCCCCCATAGGCTTTCATTGGGCCTCCTATTTACAGTTCCAAAATCTCACATCTTTTCAAAGGGCAATTGGATCAGCAGTGGCAAATTTTCTAGCATTGTAGGGACCCTTAGGGGGAACATGACTGGTGAGTTTCTGGCCCCTAGGCCAAAGAGGTCATAGCCTAGGGTCACAAAAACCTGTTTATTTGGGCTATTTCAATGGTAGTGATGGTGACGTACATAAATCTCAGCCATGGCCGTTAGCAACGTCTGAATTTCACGAAATGTCTCATGCAGGTAGAAGACATATTGTTAGACTTGGATTCCAAAGATGGGGTCCCTACATCTCTGCAAACCAGGGTTACAGGGGTCCAAAATTGGTAAAATCCCCCATAGACTTTCATTGCCTCCCTATTTCACTTTCCAAAATCTCACATCTTTTCAAAGGGCAATGGCTCAGTAGTACCAAATTTTCTAGCATTGTAGGGACCCTTAGGGGGAACATGACAGGTGAGTTTCGGGCCCCTAGGCCAAAGAGGTCATAGCCTAGGGTCACAAAAACCTGTTTATTTGGGCTATTTCAATGGTAGTGATGGTGACGTACATAAATCTCAGCTATGGCCGTTAGCAACGTCTGAATTTCACGAAATGTCTCATGCAGGTAGAAGACATATTGTTAGACTTGGATTCCAAAGATGGGGTTCCTACATCTCTGCAAACCAGAGTTACAGGGGTCCAAAATTGGTAAAATCCCCCGTAGACTTTCATTGCCTCCCTATTTCACTTTTCAAAATCTCACATCTTTTCAAAGGGCAATGGCTCAGCAGTACCAAATTTTCTAGCATTGTAGGGACCCTTAGGGGGAACATGACTGGTGAGTTTCGGGCCCCTAGGCCAAAGAGGTCATAGCCTAGGGTCACAAAAACCTGTTTATTTGGGCTATTTCAATGGTAGTGATGGTGACGTACATAAATCTCAGCTATGGCCGTTAGCAACGTCTGAATTTCACGAAATGTCTCATGCAGGTAGAAGACATATTGTTAGACTTGGATTCCAAAGATGGGGTCCCTACATCTCTGCAAACCAGAGTTACAGGGGTCCAAAATTGGTAAAATCCCCCATAAGCTTTCATTGGGCCTACTATTTACCGTTCCAAAATCTCACACCATTTCAAAGGGCAATGGCTCAGCAGTGGCAAAACTCACCAGTCATGATCCCCCTAAGGGTCCCTACAATGCTAGAAAATTTGGTACTACTGAGCCATTGCCCTTTGAAAAGATGTGAGATTTTGGAAAGTGAAATAGGGAGGCAATAAAAGTCTATGGGGGATTTTACCAATTTTGGACCCCTGTAACTCTAGTTTGCAGAGATGTAGGGACCCCATCTTTGGAATCCAAGTCTAACAATATGTCTTCTACCTGCATGAGACATTTCGTGAAATTCAGACGTTGCTAACGGCCATAGCTGAGATTTATGTACGTCACCATCACTACCATTGAAATAGCCCAAATAAACAGGTTTTTGTGACCCTAGGCTATGACCTCTTTGGCCTAGGGGCCCGAAACTCACCAGTCATGTTCCCCCTAAGGGTCCCTACAATGCTAGAAAATTTGGTACTGCTGAGCCATTGCCCTTTGAAAAGATGTGAGATTTTGGAAAGTGAAATAGGGAGGCAATGAAAGTCTATGGGGGATTTTACCAATTTTGGACCCCTGTAACTCTGGTTTGCAGAGATGTAGGGACCCCATCTTTTGAATCCAAGTCTAACAATATGTCTTCTACCTGCATGAGACATTTTGTGAAATTCAGACGTTGCTAACGGCCATAGCTGAGATTTATGTACGTCACCATCACTACCATTGAAATAGCCCAAATAAACAGGTTTTTGTGACCCTAGGCTATGACCTCTTTGGCCTAGGGGCCCGAAACTCACCAGTCATGTTCCCCCTAAGGGTCCCTACAATGCTAGAAAATTTGGTACTGCTAAACCATTGCCCTTTGAAAAGATGTGAGATTTTGGAAAGTGAAATAGGGAGGCAATGAAAGTCTATGGGGGATTTTACCAATTTTGTACCCCTGTAACTCTGGTTTGCAGAGATGTAGGGACCCCATCTTTGGAATCCAAGTCTAACAATATGTCTTCTACCTGCATGAGACATTTCGTGAAATTCAGACGTTGCTAACGGCCATAGCTGAGATTTGTGTACGTCACCATCACTACCATTGAAATAGCCCAAATAAACAGGTTTTTGTGACCCTAGGCTGTGACCTCTTTGGCCCGAAACTCACCAATCATGTTCCCCCTAAGGGTCCCTACAATGCTAGAAAATTTGGTACTACTGAGCCATTGCCCTTTGAAAAGATGTGAGATTTTGGAAAGTGAAATAGAGAGGCAATGAAAGTCTATGGGGGATTTTACCAATTTTGGACCCCTGTAACTCTAGTTTGCAGAGATGTAGGGACCCCATCTTTGGAATCCAAGTCTAACAATATGTCTTCTACCTGCATGAGACATTTCGTGAAATTCAGACGTTGCTAACGGCCATAGCTGAGATTTATGTACGTCACCATCACTACCATTGAAATAGCCCAAATAAACAGGTTTTTGTGACCCTAGGCTATGACCTCTTTGGCCTAGGGGCCCGAAACTCACCAGTCATGTTCCCCCTAAGGGTCCCTACAATGCTAGAAAATTTGCCACTGCTGATCAATTGCCCTTTGAAAAGATGTGAGATTTTGGAACTGTAAATAGGAGGCCCAATGAAAGCCTATGGGGGATTTTACCAATTTTGGACCCCTGTAACTCTGGTTTGCAGAGATGTAGGGACCCCATCTTTGGAATCCAAGTCTAACAATATGTCTTCTACCTGCATGAGACATTTCGTGAAATTCAGACGTTGCTAACAGTCATGGCTGAGATTTATGTACGTCACCATCACTACCAGTGAAATAGCCCAAATAAACAGGTTTTTGTGACCCTAGGCTATGACCTCTTTGGCCTAGGACTGCATTGAACGCGACCCACGCATTGTGCGCATTCTGGACAACACCAATTTCTGGGTTTATACCCTTCTGGATCCACGGTACAAACACAATGTTCCAAAACTGCTTGAAGAAAGAGTCCGACAGGTCAAAATGGAAGAATACCAGCAGGCCCTTGTGGAGACTTTAAAGAGGAGATTGACATCCTCCCCCTCCTCTAGCCAGTTGTACGCCGACAGACTGACTTCCGCAAACCCAGGACGACCAGGAGGGCAGCAAACAACACAAGCCACAGCTAGTGCCCAAAAGGGAATGGTATCGGCAGTGTCCTTGGAGTGGGAAAATTTTCTGACACCCATGCAGCAGCACACAGAACAGCAAGCGTGCAGATCCACCTCCAACACCGATCGCCTGGAGAAGATGGTCAAGGACTACATGTCAGATGGCATAGCTGTGTTGAACAATCCATCTGCACCCTTCAACTATTGGGTATCGAAGCTAGACACCTGGCACAAACTGGCAATGTACGCAATAGAGGTGCTGGCTTGCCCGGCAGCCAGCGTTATGTCGGAACGCTGTTTCAGTGCTGCCGGAGGCATTGTCACAGATCGGCGTATCCGCCTCTCCACAGAAAATGCAGACCGTCTGACTCAAATTAAAATGAATCAATCCTGGATTGGAAACGACTACGCAACACTCCCAGACCCCAACCAAGTAACATGAACAATGAACATCTGTGATGGGTTAGCGTTTCCGGTCCCTGTTTATTGAACCTCTCATCTGTATTAAATTTATGACTGCATGGCGACAAAACGCAAATTGCTATCCGCACGCTTCTTGTCCTCATGCAAGGCCTGGGTTGTTGTGTCTTAAAGCGTGGCCTTCTCCTCCTGCGCCACCCTCCTCCTGTTCCATCACGTGTGCTGCTGCTGGGTTAGCGTTACCGGTCCCTTTTCCTGGAACCTCTTATATGTATTACATTTATGACTGCATGCCAACAAAAAGCATGTTACCTGTGCAAAGAAAACAGACATTTCCCGCATTTAAAAGACAGTTTTCCCTTTGAAACTTTAAAATCGATTTTCTCAAAAACTATAAGCTCTTTTTGCTAATTTTTCTCCCAAGGTGCACATACCCTGCAAATTTGGGGTATGTAGCATGTAAGGAAGCTTTACAAAGCATGAAAGCTCGGGTCCCCATTGACTTCCATTATGTTCGGAGTTCGGGTCGAACACCCGAACATCGCGGCGATGTTCGGCGAACGTTCGCGAACCCGAACATCTAGGTGTTCGCCCAACACTAGCGCAAAGTACCGTGCGCAAAACTTTGCGTGCGAGAAACGGCGCATCAAGTGTGACGAAAACAGCGCATGCGATGCGCCTATAACGGCACATGGGTGCAACGTTTAGGGCGCACCTAATGTGCCATTATAGGCACATCGGATGCGCCATTTTGTCACACCCGATGCAACATTTTGTGTGCACCGGCCTTTGCGTGCGCAAAGTTTTGCGCGCTGTACTGATTCAGCTTGGTGCGTGCTAACAGCACCCTAGTTAGAACGCCCAAAGCACGTAGGCGTGCTAACTAGATTAGCACCGGTTAGTGAATCAGGCCCATAGAGTTTGCAAATAGTTCCTTTGTTAGGATTCTAACTGGGAGCCCAGCACTGCAAGGGCAGCGTGCTTTCTACTATGACAAGTAGATGTACAGAGGCGCCAAAAGGATAAAATATGCTAAAATGTTTAAAATATTTGGGTGGCGGCGGTGGACCGGCCACTCAGAAATAGACTCGATGCTGTCGCTTAAGATAAAGACAATTTATTCACATACTCCATGAACAGAACCGCAACGCGTTTCACGGGTATATTCCCGCTTCCTCAGGCAATAAACAGATAGGAGTACACAGTACAGTCTCAAGGTCACGAATAGCGCTTCTGTTCGTGACCTTGAGACTGTACTGTGTACTCCTATCTGTTTATTGCCTGAGGAAGCGGGAATATACCCGTGAAACGTGTTGCGGTTCTGTTCATGGAGTATGTGAATAAATTGTCTTTATCTTAAGCGACAGCATCGAGTCTATTTCTGAGTGGCCGGTCCACCGCCGCCACCCAAATATTTTAAACATTTTAGCATATTTTATCCTTTTGGCGCCTCTGTACATCTACAGTACTTGTCAAGATATCCACCCTTGGTGGTTGGAAGGGTGACAAACCCTCCTTTCCTTCTTCAGAGAGCGACATCTTATTCCTGAGTGGGGACAGGTCTAATCTCCCCACCTGCCTGTATAGTGGTTGCCTAAACGGTAACCCATGTTTGTAAGTATAATACTTACTCTACACTAATTCTCCCTGATCCAATACATACTACACTATATTGGGCTTTCGGTTTCCCTGTGCTTTCTACTATGCCACCGTGCTGCCATTGGCTTAAAATTGGCCTACTGGGCAGCAATCTTTCAAGTTAAAAAATCCCTGGCGGTGCTTTTATGTTTCCCCGCTGGAGCCCACTTCCTGCCTCCTTTTTTCCTGCTTCACTGAAGTAGTCAGCCTGGGTAAACTGTCACCTGAAATGATCACACAAGATTGTTTGGGGTAACATATATCCACAGTGTTTGTGCAGTTTTACCCAGGATGTCTACAATATCTTTTACAAAATGAGAACATCAGCACATTCTGTCAACTTCTTGGTAATGCCACAAACGCATCTATTTGTAGATGACTCAAGCAAAGTATCTGTACATTTTAGTATTTGCAGACTACACATGAAATAGCTACCAAAGCTTGAATGCTAAAGTAGATTTTTTTTTTAATTATTGTCTTCCGTCTGTTACTAACCATCATCCATATGTCCAATTATAATGATACAGGCAAAGTAATTACA
Organism: Hyperolius riggenbachi; assembly: GCF_040937935.1. Classification (NCBI taxonomy): domain Eukaryota; kingdom Metazoa; phylum Chordata; class Amphibia; order Anura; family Hyperoliidae; genus Hyperolius; species Hyperolius riggenbachi. The sequence goes on along the minus strand of NC_090646.1, from coordinate 106,409,861 downwards.
CAAAGCTTTATTGCCTCCTAGTATTACATGTGCATCAGACAGATGGGCGCGTCATATGGCCACACAGAGTGACAGACACCTTGGAAAGTGATCTTATATAAAACTGCTAAAGCTGTGATTTCTAAGTTATAGGAGAGAATTGAGATGTAAACACAGCACTGCTCCGTGCCAGTGACTTCTACAACTCTATAAATATTCTTATCATGGAGTGCAACTGTTCAAAGATAATTAATTTAGACTTCCTCATACGGTGGCGAAGCCTGTCGTTTATAGTGGCTAAGTACTAATTATACATAAAACTATCAATGAGCACATTCATAACACACTACTGGTTCTATGCAGTTCAGAAGCAGCACTGAGGACAGACTGGTTTAGCTCAAGGTCATTTACATCGTTTTGTTTGTGTAGGCACTCTAGTGGTGAATTAATGATGCTCCTAGGAACACTGGGTGCTACTCATGGTTCTTTTGTTCCAAATATGCAACTTGACCTTGATTGTTCACTGAGATGGTTTTGAATTATTTTTTCTGTATACAAATTAGTTCTAACTAACTGGCAGGGAGAAGAAGCCCCAAAAATAGGTGGTGGTGGACAGGGATGAGCTCCAAATGGATTTCGAATTGATTTAGACTCGAAATCATTCCGACTCCAAACACTAATTTACTGCACCTGAGTGGGCGGGTGAGGGAGCTGCCTTCTTCTACAATGCGTCCCACACCTCATTCCATTCACGGTCATGTGACTACCACGCTTCCTCCTTCCGGAATGATGGAGGAAGCGTGGTAGTCATGTGACCGCAAATTCGAACGCGGCGTGAAATGCGACGTGGGATGCATTAAAGGAGACGGCAGCTAAGTTGTCCCTCCCTCACCTGCCCGCTCAGATGCAGCAATTAGCAATAGGATTCTGAATGATTTTGAGTCTAAATCAATTCGTAATGCATTCAGAGCTCATCCCTGGGGGTGGATAATAATAATCCTAATATTTGTATAGCGCTTTTCTAGCGATTTTCTCCTGTTGGAGTCAAAGCGCTCAAGAGCTGTAGCCAATAAGGGTGCACTCAAGAGGCCACCCTGCAGTGCAGTCTTGCCTTGAACGTCTTACTGAATAGGTACTGACCCTAGCCAGGATTCAAACCTTGGTCTCTTCTGTCAAAGGTGGTACCCTTAACCAGTACACTATCCAGCCACTTGATGACAGGTAAAACTATATTAAAAATTACAGGTAGTCCCCGGTTAACGAACGAGATAGGAACTGTAGGTTCGTTCTTAACCTGAATCTGTTTTTAAGTCGGAACACTGTGCCATCTCTGTCTCCTGTATCTCCTGTGTGCCCCCCTGTGCCTCCAGTGTCCCACCCTGTGTCACATCTGCCCTCTGTACTTGCTTATACAAGTTTAAAAGCCATTTTTCTTTGCATTTTTTAAAACTTGATTTTCTCAAAAACTACCAGTCCAATTTGAAACATTTTTTTTTACTTGTTCCCGTGGAAACACAGAATCCATGCCGTTCCTATCGGCGGGTTGTTTATAAGTCGGGCGTTTGTAAGTCGGGGACTACCTGTATAAAAATAATAAAAATGTCTTAATTCTAAAAGAAGGGGCAATGCCAATTTCAAACAAAAGATATATCGCTCATCAGACACTATAAACAATCAAGATTTTTTAAGACTACGTGATCAGCACTTGACATACTACACCTTAAGGGGCTCCTGGTGTCTCTGTGTTTTTCCTGTCTCTCTAGGAAGCCTGTTGAATCCCTTGGGATAACACACACCCTCTTACAGATCAGTTCTTTTTTTTCTTACAAATGTAATGATAATGATAAAATCCACAAAGTACATCATAAAATATTTAAAACCCTATTTCAATTCTATTTTTTCAAAAATAAAGAAGTCTAAGATGTGGCATATAAAAATAGCCCTGGAAAGCACATGTCCGGGTGTCACAGACAGCAGATGCTGACTCAACTACGTACTTTGCACCCTGGAGCCTGTGACCAAGCATACAGGTGTTGCATTCAATGCCCCAATTAATGGGGGATGGCAAAAGGTCGGGAAGAACAAGTTGATAAACAAGCTGCTAAAAAAAAAGGCCCTATGGTGCCCATATATGGTACAATTTTTTTTCATACAATCTTACCATTTCTATGTAGTATAAGGGTAAATTAAGTGAATATACTGAAAGAATAATTTAGGCAGTTCCCTTATATTACATAGAAATGGTAAGATTGGATGAAAAAATTGTACCATGTATGGGCACCATTAGAGTTCAACATAGAAGACCCGAACAGGGGCAAACCCAGGATTTTCATGGGGGGTCTCTCTCAGCCACACACAATATAATATTATGGTAGGACATTAGACTATGACTATGGCAGTATTAGATTGTGAGCTCCTCTGAGGACAGTCAGTGACATGACTATGTTCTCTGTAAAGTGCTGCAATAGACGCCAGTGCTATATAAATACAGAATAATAATGTGGTAGGACATTAGACTATGACTATGGTATGTATTGGATTGATAGCTCCTCTGAGGACAGTCAGTGACAGGACTATGTACTCTGTAAAGTGCTGCAGGAGATGTCAGTGCTATAATACTAATAAAATGGTAGGACATTAGATTATGACTATAGCAGAATTGGATTGTGAGCTTCTCTGAGGACAATTAGTGACATGACCAGGGGCGTAGCAATAGGGGTTGCTGAGGTTGCAACCGCAACGGGGCCCTCCCTCAACTGCAGTATTAGCTCTCTATTAGTCCTGTGGTCATAATAATCACTTCTATTGATACTTTGAATAGTGGTAATCATTAACAAACTGTTCCCCATTCCCTTCTTGCACCTCTGACACTGTAGTTGCCATTGGCAGGTTTTGGAGGAAAGCGAAAAAAAAGTAAAGGGGAAGAGACATGAGTAAGTGTCAGTGGAGAAGAAGAGAGTGGGGGAAAGAGAGATGAGAGGGTAAGAATGAGAGCCAGGAATGGGAGAGACAGAGAGACACAGACGCACAGGACAGACTGAGCAGGATTCTGGGCACCAGTAATCCCTCCCTAAACTTGCGTATGCTGAAAAACAGAACACACAGGGGAAACTTATGCAAAAGAGCCTTATGAGTATACTAGTATTAAGCCTGTCCGCTTTCACCAACGCACAGACACAGGGACACACAGGAGGACGCAGGGACACAGGCACATTATTATATAGGATATAAACAATTGTTCAAAATGGATGTGCCAGATAAGGATAAAATAGTTAAAAAAACATTTAAAAAGGGGAAGGTAGTGGTGAACTTACTTCCCACAAGTAGATACACAATGAGTTATTCTAGTCCGACTGCGAAGGCACTCATACCTGGTCTGGTTCTTTACAAGCTCCATATACTGCCTGATGAAGCGGGATATAACCTGTGAAACGCGTTGCTATCACTCTGGAGTCTATTTGAATAACGATATTTTTCAGTGAATTGTGTGTTTATTTGTGGAAAATAAATACACCACTACCTCCCTCTTTTAAAATGTTTTTTTAACTATTTTATCCTTATTTGGCGCCTCCATTTTGAACAGTTGTTTATTCTGAGTGTCCACCCTTGGTGGAGTGGTGTTACCTCCTTTTACAGAGAGCGACATTTTTAACCCGAGTGGGGTCGGGGATAATCTCCCCACCTGCCTACTGAGTGGTTACCAGAGGTAGCCCACCTTTGTGAGTATATTCTCATATATTTTCTCTTTTGACCAATTGGTTTGACATACTGCACTATTTGAGCTCTCGATCTGCTTTGTTTTTCAAATTATGTAGGATATGCTCCACGTGAAAACTAGGGTTGGTCGGAAATGCCAATTTCCGATCCCGCAGAAAATCCGCATTCCGCCATTGCCGATTACTGCTACCGATTCCACTTTCCGCTACCGATTTCTGATGTGGATTTCCGCCGGAAATCGCAGAAATGTTTCATTTTGTTCACATTCTGTTTAATAATCCCTGAAAATTTGGTGTGTCTAGGACCTATGTGGGCTTTGCTATTAACCGCTAAAGTCGGCAGCTTTTGACTGTAATGTAAAATGCAGAAAATCCACATTATCCGATATGCAGTAATTTTAAGCCAATCAGAAGACTCTGAATGAATAAGCCAATCAGAGAATGCGGAAATTTCCGCCTAAATCCTCATTCTTTGATCGGTTTACTCCTTCTGAGTCTTCATTCTGAATTGTCAGGGTTTATGAACCTATTTTGGTTCCTGGATGTAGAAACTACGTCCAGGAACCATGCGCGCTACCGCACGCTCCCACAGCCAATCGCGCGCGTGCACGCTCCTGGCCCGCGGTTCGTTAGCCAGGCAATCAGTGAATCGGGCTATGGTGCCCGATCACTGATTCTTCTCCCCCGCTGAAAAAGCGACAGCTTCTCTCGGAAGCTGCGCCTTTTCTGGCTGTTACCTCCCCCATACGTCGCTCTAAGCGTGTGTTACGCTTAGAGTGACGTCATGTAAACAAACTCATGGCCGCCATCTTGTGGCCAAAAAGTAATACTACAACTAAAAGTTAAAAAAAATGAAAATCAACACACATTTACATTATAACACTACTGTTTACCTCCCACCCTCCCAAAACTACCTAAATAAAATGTTTAATATAAAAAAAAAAACAAAAAAACATTACAATAAAAAAAAAAAAACATGTAAATATTTACCTAAGGGTCTAAAATTTTTAAATATCAATGTAAAGATGAAATATTTCTATATTTTTTTTATTTTAAACTTGTAAATAGTGATGGATGCAAAACGGAAAAAAATGCACCTTTATTTCCAAATAAAATTTTGTCGCCATACATTGTGATAGGGACATGATTTTAATGGTGTAATAACCGGGACGTATGGGCAAATACAATACGTGAGTTTTAATTATGGAGGCATGTATTATTTTAAAACTATAATGGCTGAAAACTGAGAAATAATAAATTTTTTCTGTTTTTTTCTTATTCTTCCTGTTAAAATGCATTTACAGTAAAGTAACTCTTAGCAAAATGTACCCCTCAAAGAAAGCTTAATTGGTGGCGGAAAAAACAAGATATAGATCAGTTAATTGTGATAAGTAGTGATAAAGTTATAGGCTAATGAATGGGAGGTGAACATTTCTCAAGTGAAAATGACGGAACACGAATGAGTTAAACAGAAGACTGTGAACAAAATGAAAAAAAAGTTTTCAAAAAGACTTTATAGTTTTTGAGAAAACTGATGTTAAAGTCGGCGGAAATTTCCGCGATTTCCGTCAGAAATCCGCCTACCGCACTTGTATTACCGATTTCTGCATTCCGATGCGAAAATGCAATTTCCGATAGGAAATGCAGAAAATGCATTTCCGCAGAATCCGAATGAGCATCCCTAGTGAAAACCTGCTAACCCTTTTTAGGGCATACATATGAAATCGGAGACTTGGGCGCAGGATACAACCTGTATATGGCTAATCCTGCTTCTGCACAAGTCCGGGCCGTGTTAATTACTATTCCCCCTCCAGGCCGCCATGGATAGTGGGGGGATGATATAATTCGGCTTCCAGCTATTGCTGGAGTCCGAATAATTGTGTTTTAAAAGCAACTTCAGCTTCATCTTCTGACGGCGCCGACATTACTCACTTAGCGCCGCTATAGCTGTAATTCTTATTACAGTCTATGGTGGCGCTGGCTACGCCCAAATCTACCTGCGCTGAAAAGCACTGCTCCGCTTTTTCAAAGGGAGCTCGGTTATTCATGCTACGTGATACCCTGTACTGGTGTGGGGACCAAACATAGCCTTTAATTATGCACACTACACTACTATGCTCCTGACAAATCTGTCCAGTGAGAAAATATGAATATTGCTCAAACATTTTTAACCACTTGAGGACCTAGGGCTTTCTACCCCTTAAGGACCGGCCACTTTTTTTCCATTCAGACCACTGCAGCTTTCACGGTTTATTGCTCGCTCATACAACCTACCACCTAAATGAATTTTGGCTCCTTTTCTTGTCACTAATAAAGCTTTCTTTTGGTGCTATTTGATTGCTCCTGCGATTTTTACTTTTTATTATATTCATCAAAAAAGACATGAATTTTGGCAAAAAAATGATTTTTTTAACTTTCTGTGCTGACATTTTTCAAATAAAGTAAAATTTCTGTATACATGCAGCGCGAAAAATGTGGACAAACATGTTTTTGATAAAAAAAAAACCCATTCAGTGTATATTTATTGGTTTGGGTAAAAGTTATAGCGTTTACAAACTATGGTGCAAAAAGTGAATTTTCCCATTTTCAAGCATCTCTGACTTTTCTGACCCCCTGTCATGTTTCATGAGGGGCTAGAATTCCAGGATAGTATAAATACCCCCCAAATGACCCCATTTTGGAAAGAAGACATCCCAAAGTATTCACTGAGAGGCATAGTGAGTTCATAGAAGATATTATTTTTTGTCACAAGTAAGCGGAAAATGACACTTTGTGAGAAAAAAAAAAAAGTTTCCATTTCTTCTAACTTGCGACAAAAAAAAATGAAATCTGCCACGGACTCACCATGCCCCTCTCTGAATACCTTGAAGGGTCTACTTTCCAAAATGGGGTCATTTGTGGGGTGTGTTTACTGTCCTGACATTTTGGGGGGTGCTAAATTGTAAGCACCCCTGTAAAGCCTAAAGGTGCTCATTGGACTTTGGACCCCTTAGCGCAGTTAGGCTGCAAAAAAGTGCCACACATGTGGTATTGCCGTACTCAGGAGAAGTAGTATAATGTGTTTTGGGGTGTATTTTTACACATACCCATGCTGGGTGGGAGAAATATCTCTGTAAATGACAATTTGTTAATTTTTTTTACACACAATTGTCCATTTACAGAGATATTTCTCCCACTCAGCATGGGTATGTGTAAAAATACACCACAAAACACATTATACTACTTCTCCTGAGTACGGCGATACCACATGTGTGGCACTTTTTTGCACCCTAACTGCGCTAAAGGGCCCAAAGTCCAATGAGTACCTTTAGGATTTCACAGGTCATTTTGAGAAATTTCGTTTCAAGACTACTGCTCACGGTTTAGGGCCCCTAAAATGCCAGGGCAGTATAGGAACCCCACAAATGACCCCATTTTAGAAAGAAGACACCCAAAGGTATTCCGTTAGGAGTATGGTGAGTTCATAGAAGATTTTATTTTTTGTCAAAAGTTAGCGGAAAATGACACTTTGTGAAAAAACACAATTAAAATCAATTTCCGCTAACTTTTGACAAAAAATAAAATCTTCTATGAACTCACCATACTCCTAACGGAATACCTTGGGGTGTCTTCTTTCTAAAATGGGGTCATTTGTGGGGTTCCTATACTGCCCTGGCATTTTAGGGGCCCTAAACCGTGAGGAGTAGTCTTGAAACGAAATTTCTCAAAATGACCTGTGAAATCCTAAAGGTACTCATTGGACTTTGGGCCCTTTAGCGCAGTTAGGGTGCAAAAAAGTGCCACACATGTGGTATCGCCATACTCGGGAGAAGTAGTACAATGTGTTTTGGGGTGTATTTTTACACATACCCATACTGGGTGGGAGAAATACCTCTGTAAATGGACAATTGTGTGTAAAAAAATCAAAAGATTGTCATTTACAAAGGTATTTCTCCCACCCAGCATGGGTATGTGTAAAAATACACCCCAAAACACATTGTACTACTTCTCCCGAGTACGGCGATACCACATGTGTGGCACTTTTTTGCACCCTAACTGCACTAAGGGGCCCAAAGTCCAATGAGTACCTTTAGGATTTCACAGGTCATTTTTGTTTCAAGACTACTCCTCACGGTTTAGGGCCCCTAAAATGCCAGGGCAGTATAGGAACCCCACTAATGACCCCATTTTAGAAAGAAGACACCCCAAGGTATTCCGTTAGGAGTATGGTGAGTTCATAGAAGTTTTTATTTTTTTGTCACAAGTTAGCGGAAATTGATTTTAATAGTTTTTTTCACAAAGTGTCATTTTCCGCTAACTTCCGCTGACAAAAAATAAAATCTTCTATGAACTCACCATACTCCGTACGGAATACCTTTGGGTGTCTTCTTTCTAGAATGGGGTCATTTGTGGGGTTACTATACTGCCCTGGCATTTTAGGGGCCCTAAACCGTGAGGAGTAGTCTTGAAACCAAATGTCGCAAAATGACCTGTGAAATCCTAAAGGTACTCATTGGACTTTGGGCCCCTTAGCGTACTTAGGGTGTAAAAAAGTGTCACACATGTGGTACCGCTGTACTCAGGAGAAGTAGTATAATGCGTTTTGGGGTGTATTTTTACACATACCCATGCTAAGTGGGAGAAATATCTCTGTAAATGACAATTGTTTGATTTTTTTACACACAATTGTCCATTTACATAGAAATTTCTCCCACCCAGCATGGGTATGTGTAAAAATACACCCCAAAACACATTATACTACTTTTCCTGAGTATGGCGGTACCACATGTGTGACACTTTTTTGCAGCCTAGGTGCGCTAAGGGGCCCAACGTCCTATTCAATGAAGCATTTGTTTTCTAGACTACTCCTCGCGGTTTAGGGCCCCTAAAATGCCAGGGCAGTATAGGAACCCCACAAGTGACCCCATTTTAGAAAGAAGACACCCCAAGGTATTCCGTTAGGTGTATGGCGAGTTCATAGAAGATTTTATTTTTTGTCACAAGTTAGTGAAAAATGACACTTTGTGAAAAAAAACCAATAAAAATTAATTTCCGCTAACTTTTGACAAAAAATAAAATCTTCTATGAACTCGTCATACACCTAACAGAATACCTTGGGGTGTCTTTTTTTCTAAAATTGGGTCACTTGTGGGGTTCCTATACCGCCCTGGCATTTTACAGGCCCAAAACCGTGAGTAGTCTGGAAACCAAATGTCTCAAAATGACTGTTCAGGGGTATAAGCATCTGCAAATTTTGATGACAGGTGGTCTATGAGGGGGCGAATTTTGTGGAACCGGTCATAAGCAGGGTGGCCTTTTAGATGACAGGTTGTATTGGGCCTAATCTGATGGGTAGGAGTGCTAGAGGGGTGACAGGAGGTGATTGATGGGTGTCTCAGGGGGTGGTTAGAGGGGAAAATAGATGCAATCAATGCACTGGGGAGGTGATCGGAAGGGGGTCTGAGGGTTTGGCTGAGTGATCAGGAGCCCATACGGGGCAAATTGGGGCCTGATCTGATGGGTAGGTGTGCTAGGGGGTGACAGGAGGTGATTGATGGGTGTCTCCAGGTGTGATTAGAGGGGGGAATAGATGCAAGCAATGCACTGGCGAGGTGATCAGGGCTGGGGTCTGAGGGCATTCTGAGGGTGTGGGCGGGTGATTGAGTGCCCTAGGGGCAGATAGGGGTCTAATCTGATAGGTAGCAGTGACAGGGGGTGATTGATGGGTAATTAGTGGGTGTTTAGAGAAGTGAAGTAGAGAATAGATGGAAACACTGCGCTTGGGTGGTGATCTGATGTCGGATCTGCGGGCGATCTATTGGTGTGGGTGGGTGATCAGTTTGCCCGCAAGGGGCAGGTTAGGGGCTAATTGATGGGTGGCAGTGACAGCGGGTGATTGATGGGTGGCAGTGACAGGGGGTGATTGATGGGTGGCAGTGACAGGGGGTGATTGATGGGTGATTGATAGGTGATTGACAGGTAATCAGTGGGTTATTACAGGGGAGAACAGATGTAAATATTGCACTGGCGAATTGATAAGGGGGGGTCTGAGGGCAATCTGAGCATGTAGGCGGGCGATTGGGTGCCCACAAGGGGCAGATTAGGGTCTGATCTGATGGGTAACAGTGACAGGTGGTGATAGGGGGTGATTGATGGGTGATTGATGGGTAATTAGTGGGTGTTTAGAGGAGAGAATAGATGGAAACACTGCGCTTGGGTGGTGATCTGATGTCGGATCTGCGGGCGATCTATTGGTGTGGGTGGGTGATCAGTTTGCCCGCAAGGGGCAGGTTAGGGGCTGATTGTTGGGTGGCAGTGACAGGGGGTGATTGATGGGTGATAGGTGATTGGCAGGTGATTGACAGGTGATAAGTGGGTTATTACAGGGAAGGACAGATGTAAATATTGCACTGGCGAATTGATAAAGGGGGGTCTGAGGGCAATCTGACCGCGTAGGCGGGTGATTGGGTGCCCGCAAGGGGCAGATTAGGGTCTGATCTGATAGGTAACAGTGACAGGTGGTGATAGGGAGTGATTGATGGGTGATTGATGGGTAATTAGTGGGTGTTTAGAGGAGAGAATAGATGTAAACGCTGCGCTTGGGTGGTGATCTGATGTCGGATCTGCGGGTGATCTATTGGTGTGGGTGGGTGATCAGATTGCCCGCAAGGGGCAGGTTAGGGGCTGATTGTTGGGTGGCAGTGACAGGGGGTGATTGATGGGTGATAGGTGATTGGCAGGTGATTGACAGGTGATCAGTGGGTTATTACAGGGAAGGACAGATGTAATTAATGCACTGGCGAACTGATAAGGGGGGGGTCTGAGGGCAATCTGAGCGTGTGGGCGGGTGATTGGGTGCCCGCAAGGGGCAGATTAGGGTCTGATCTGATAGGTAACAGTGACAGGTGGTGATAGGGGGTGATTGATGGGTGATTGATGGGTAATTAGTGGGTGTTTAGAGAAGATAACAGATGTAAACGATACATTTGGGAGGTAATCTGACGGCAGGTTTGCGGGCGATCTAATGGTGTGGGTGGGTGATCAGATTGCCCGCAAGGGGCAGGTTAGGGGCTGATTGATGGGTGGCAGTGACAGGGGGTGACAGGGGGTGATTGATGGGTGATAGGTGATTGGCAGGTGATTGACAGGTGATCAGTGGGTTATTACAGGGAAGAACAGATGTAATTAATGCACTGGTGAATTGATAAGGGGGGGTCAGAGGGCAATCTGAGCGTGTGGGCGGGTGATTGGGTGCCCGCAAGGGGCAGATTAGGGTCTGATCTGATAGGTAAAAGTGACAGGTGGTGATAGGGGGTGATTGATGGGTGATTGATGGGTAATTAGTGGGTGTTTAGAGGAGAGAATAGATGTAAACAATGGATTTGGGAGGTGATCTGATGTCGGATCTGTGGGCGATCTATTGGTGTGGGGGGGTGATCAGATTGCCCGCAAGGGGCAGGTTAGGGGCTGATTGATGGGTGGCAGTGACAGGGGGTGATTGACGGGTGATTGACGGGTGATTGACAGGTGATTGACAGGTGATCAGGGGGATAGATGCATACAGTAAACAGGGGGGGGGGTGGTCTGGGGGGGGGGGGTCTGGGGAGAATCTGAGGGGTGGGGGTGATCAGGAGGGGGCAGGGAGCAGGGGGGGGGATAAAAAAAAATAGCGTTGACAGATAGTGACAGGGAGTGATTGATGGGTGATTAGGGGGGTGATTGGGTGCAAACAGGGGTCTGGGGGGTGGGCAGGGGGGGGGGTCTGATGGGTGCTGTGGGCGATCTGGGGCAGGGGGCAGCCTGTATAATACACTTTGTA